>NW_005353696.1:130214-150493 GCF_000412655.1 Myotis brandtii | reverse complement strand
CCCCGTCGGAGGCCAGTCACACCTGCTGCCAAGCGCCACCGCTGCCCGTTCCCGGGCTGCAACAAAGCCTATTACAAGTCGTCACATCTGAAGTCCCACCAGCGCACCCACACGGGGGAGCGCCCCTTCTCCTGCGACTGGCTCGACTGCGACAAGAAGTTCACGCGCTCCGACGAGCTTGCCCGCCACTACCGGACACACACGGGCGAGAAGCGCTTCTCCTGCCCGCTCTGCCCCAAGCAGTTCTCCCGGAGCGACCACTTGACCAAGCACGCCCGCCGCCACCCGGCCTATCATCCCGACATGATCGAGTACCGGGGGCGCCGTCGCACACCCCGCGTCCACGCGCAACCTGCCAGCCTGGTGGACAGCTCCGGCTCCGGCTCCGACCAGGCGTCCAGCCTTACCGCCAGCCTGTCTGACAGTCACTGCTGCTAGTCGTCCCCCGCCAGGACGACCCCCCAGCCATACTACCCCTGCCTTCTTTCTGCCCAACCTTCTTCCCCCGGTGTCGTGCTACCAAGGCACAGACTGGTTCCTCCGCTCTGAGGGTGGGTCCAGACTGGCATGCTGGACCCTGGGGAGGGACTGGGGGCCTGAAAAGAGCAGGAATTCCTACACCACGTAGATCATCCTGAAAGGGGGAGGGTTGCCTCCAGGCAACCCTGGGAACTGATGAGAAGGGATGAACCCCCGTACTCTCCGGAGTCCTGAAGATTCTCCCTTCCCTGGAAGCAGAGATGTGAAACTGGAATTCTCAGGTGCCTGAGGAGCTCCCGGTCTTGAAGGACTCTGGTGTCTTACCCACCCGCCAGGGCGGACCTTGAAGCGTGTATCAGGGGTGGCAGTCTTGGCAGTGTCCAGGACTGGGATGGTGAGAGGCCTTTGGAAACAGAAATGATTTCTATTTCTGTAAACAGCAATGTTTACTAATTTATTTTTAGTATCTTTTACACAGGGATCCCAGGTTGATGGGAGGTTGAAGTCCTCCACTCCCCAGTTGCCCCAGCGACCTCTGCTAGGAGAGGCCAGGCTAGAGTCCATGTGGATGTGTGGCTGGGGGATGCTTCTTGGTGTCTGGGGAATGGCGTGCGCCCGCTTTGCAGGTCCTGTTGCTTGGTTTAGAACCCTGCACTTTCGTGGTAGCCTTTCTTCCCATTTGGATTCCTCGGTGGGGAGGGTAACTTCTTGGCTCACGCTCATGTGAGATTGGTTTAAAATTTGGGGAAGCGACCAGAAAAGCACCAGAAATCAAGGGGTGGTCCAGGCTAGTGCCCCCTTCTCCCAGAGGGTGAACCCAAATGACTTTGGGTGAGATAGATCCACAACAACATTCAGGGAAATAGGGCATGTGGTTCTGGCTGCCCACTCCAAGTAATCTCAGGTGTTGTGGTAGATTCCGTTCATTTCTTAATGGCTAACTAGGGGGTTCTTTCTTTTGGGATCTGTACATGTTTGTTTCAGCAACAGGTGAGTTGGTAGTTTGAGGAGGGGAAGGTGAGAGTGGCTTCTTCCAAAGAGCTGGCTGCCCTGGATTTGGGGAAGGAAAAGCCAGGTGAAAGCTATTATCAAATAAAAGGACCCTTTCCCCCCGCCCCCCGACCCTTGGAATCCCTCCAAGTTACACCCTCAGGACCCCTCTTTCCTAGTGCAGACGTGAGCATCAACAGTATTTATTTTTTCTATGTGTATCTCTGCTGCTATGATGAAATTGTCTGCCACTTTGCTTCTGTGTGTGTGTGAATGTGTATACGTGTGACCCTTTCGTTAGAGATGGGGCTGGAAGGCATTTCCTGCTCTGGTAAGGTTCTCCTCGGCCCCCTCCTGAAAGTCTTGTAATAGTCTGTCGGTCACGCTTGTGGAGGATGCCATAATCTCAAAGAGCTATAACAGGCATCTAGTTAAACTGCTTTCCGCTGTTTTGCAGATGAAGACACTGAAACCTAGATAAGCTAAAAGTCACATGCTAAATTGCTGGCAAAAGCCATGGCTAGACGTTAGGTACCTGCTTTCTAAGTGATTCCCTCACGCTTGGTTATCCTACCTGCTTTCTCTCTGGGCCCTTAGTCAAAGGACCCCTCTCTCCTTTCCTGCCACCAGATCCCCACCCTCCCTATTCTCTCTCACTTCTGTGTTCCTTCAAATGTCTGGTCCCTGCTGAATCCTTTGCTTGTTGTGTTTAACCTGAAAGCCCTTTTCTTAGCAGGTTGAGTTCATTTCCTCCTTCCACATCATGTGGACTTAAAGTGGGAATGACTCTGGCATCTTGGGAGATATTTTGTCTGTTGACTTGGCAGGTTAATTTTCAAATGCCAATTCTATTCTCTTTCTGGTTCTGGGTGTTCCCGCTCCCTTGAGAGAGTGAGTGATATGAACCTGACATGGGGACTCTACTAAGTGCTCCTGTACTAAATGAGGGAAAAGTCCTTAAGAAGGACCCAAAGGCTGTGGCCTGTGACTCTGAAGATGTTTATTGTTTCCTGATGTGGACTAAGCAGGAAAGGTGGCTCTCTCCTTGGGTTACGAATGGGAAAAGGAGGCTCCCAATTGCGGAGGTGGGTTTTGGTGGTGGGAAGAGTCCTCGCTTTGCTCTGTTTGTCTCCTCAGCTGGAACTGGATAGGAAGGGCACTCCAGGCCCCCTTGAGGACTATGATGTTCCCTTTCAGTAGAAGATCTGCCGTTGGGTAGGTGGACCGATGAAGCTAACAGGAGAGACTCCCGCTGACTGTTCTGGAATCTGGCTCAAAAAGTTTGGCTTTTCCAACTACCCTTTGATAAATAACTTTTCATTCTCAAGCTCCCAAGTAGTGTCCTTTTTTGGGGGTTTCTATCTTGGGGGCTTTTGTCTGGGGATGGCTTCTCACAATCTAAACGCGGCATGTCTGTCTTTGGTCATATCATCCTGAACGCACCCAATCTCGTCTAAATGTGGCATGTCTTTCAAAGACTTCTCCTAGGACTTGCAGTGGTGGAGAAGAAAATACCCAGAACACTACAGTAGCCACATAATGGAGGCAAGATTCATAGGCTGGTCTTTCTTAGTTTGGGGTATTGCTGTAACCCTTTTCACTCCAGTGGCCAAACAGTTCTTGAGGAGCAGTTATTAGTGAAATGACCTGGAATGGGCTTCCTAGTTTTAGTGGTGTTTCTATTGCTTCTTTTTGTTAATCAGATGGAGTTTAGCGAGTGAATGTATCTGGGGATTGGTTGGGGTCAGCCTGAACCTCTGGGCCCTTATTCTACCTCTGCCATCCTGAGTTCTAATGTAGGGATGGCCTAGTAGCAGAATGTATTAATAACACTCTTCCTGATATCTAGGTTGGGAACTGGGAATGAATTCCAGGTCATACCGAGGGTGTGAAAGAATTGGATCCCCTATCGTTGTTGGGAGCGGGTGAAAGGTACAGGCCTTCTCCCACCCATGGAAACAAGAATCTGTCATTTGCCCCCATTTCCCTTTTTTTCTCCAAGTAGGGAACCATATTGGAATATCACTCATGGCCTCTGTCTCTGCCTCTTATTCACTTCTCCCAAAGGAATATTCTGTTCTCTGGCGGAGACATAGGAAAGAGAGTCATTGTACACACACACACACACACACACACACACACACACACACTCTTGGCTCTTCTCTCTTTTGCACCCTTTTGCCTGTAATGTGTATGCATTCCACTCAGATCCAGCTTTTATATGCACCTGCTGAGGCCCAGGCCTACCTTCCAGAGGCAGGTGTGAAGAGCATCTCTCTCTGTCTCCACTTTTGGAGCAGCCACACCCCTTTGCAGCTCTCCAGGTAGGTGTTTCCTTCCTTTATTCTCCTTGGGGTGGGTAATCCCAATACCAGGAATGGGGAAGGGTGGGAGAGGCATTGGTGGGATGGTACTAGAAATCCCAATTTTGTTTATAGATACAGATTCATCCACAAAATACTGATATGTTAATACTTGTTTGTCTGATTCCTCTATTTATTATTCAGTTGGTTGAGAACCTAGAGGGGGGATGGAATATGGTTAACTTTCTCTCATAAGCCCCAACACATGCAAATATGCATTGGCTGTTAATTCCTGAGGAAATAGGCACTCTGGCTGGAATTAGGAGACCAAGATGAGATGGATGAGGATGGGATATACTAGATGTCCCAGCTTTAGTGATCTTGAGCCTTTTAGTTCTTTGGCCTTTCCAAGTTATAGCAGCTTACAGTAGCTAGTGTACACAGACAAGTCACTATTGGTAGAGGTACTGGACATAGGACTTTGCAAAAGTAGGCTACATAGGCTACTCTGGCTGATCTTGGTTCATATGATTTAGTTGAGACAGGTTTGCTACAGAAGGGAAAGGTGCTACTGAATGGAAAAATTTGTGCTGCCTTTATTCTCAGGCAGAATTATAGATAAGGACTTTTAAGGTGCAATGGCACAAGTTTCACGTGTACTTCGCAAGTTTGTGAGACTCTAGCCCTTCTACTGTGCTGGGGATGAGCAGGTGGCATTAGATCAGTCATACCCAACTGGTTCCCTTTTGTCTTCATTTGAATTGCTTCCTGTTATAAGGCCAATGAGAGACCTATGGGAGGGGTTAAATTCCTTAATTCACATGGGTTATCAGAGTCACCTTCTATTTATACTGAGTGGCCAGATTATTCTGACCACCCCATCAGTATAATGAAGTGAATTAGTTATGCAAATAATAATAATAATAAAACCTTGAGAGTATTTGCTTAGGAAGTTTTCAATAGTCAGTATTTTTGGAAAGGTCAATGAAGTACTGATGGGGTGGTCAGAATAATCTGGCCGCTCAGTGTATATGCCAAATTGGTGCCAGATGTGTTGACTATATAAGACTCCCAGTGGAATTTCAGGGACTCAGGCTGTGTGTTTAATTTCAGAGGAGTGGTAGATTTTAATCCCAACTAGAAAATGAGGGATGCAAATATTTGCTATATTGGAGTTTGAGGTAGAGAGAAGCAACACTATTAAAATCCCCAAAGCTAAGAAGAGTATTTAAAAGGGTTGTGTCTGGATTCTTCTTTCCCTACGAATCAGGTCTATTCAGGAAATCAAGTAGCAGCCATATTTGTTCCAAATATACATTTAGATTTTGAAGTCAAAATGGAAGCAGTGGGAAGGTGAAAAATGAATAAAGGAAGACAGGCTGATTAAGCTGAAGAAAGAGAAGGATTTCTTTAGAAGAACGGTTGTGTTCTTAAATGACAGAATTGATCATACAAATGGGAAAATAAGAAAGACCAGGAGCCAACCAATCTTAAAGATGAGCTTATAATAGAGAGTGGTGGTTTAGTCATTACGAAGTTAGAGGAGGTGATTGAAACCCAAAGAGATATAACAGGAGAATGGGAGCAAACTCTCATATAGAAAACAAATGCCCACCTTCACCAGGGACCTCAGATCCAAGGAAATATAGAGAGGTACCTACCCGAATCTGCATAGAACACAGCGGAAAATCATCCCTTTATCGTTGAGCTAGGTAAACTAGAAGGTTACAGAAAATGTAGATGCACTTGCAACATTTTAGCTTAGTCTCAGTGATATAACCATTGTAAATGGGAATATCAATATGGCTTGGAGAATGTACAGTTAGGTCGCTACAGGAAAGCACAGGTAGATGAGACATGTAAAATATATCAGAGTAATTAATCAAATTAATAGAAATGAGGAAGAAAGCATGGTCAACTCAACTGGTTCCAAAATATGTACAGATGCTCCTCTACTTAGGATGGGGTTACATCCCAATAAACCCATTATAACTTGAAAATATTGTCAGTCAAACATGCATTAATACACCCAAACTACCAAACATCATAGCTTAGCCCAGCCTAACTTAAATTTTCTAGGGACAGTTAAATTAGCCTACAGTTGGGCAAAATCATCTAACACAAAGCCTATTTTATAATAAAGTGTTGAATATCTGATATAATTTATGTATTTAGGGCTTGCCATCTTCATGCTGGGTAATTATGCTGTTTCATTTCAAGAGTAATTGTCTTCCTCTCCTTTTTCTCACCAGAAGCAGGAGACACAGATGGTCATTTTATAGGCATGGATATAAAAACATAAAACAATACCCCAAAAATGCTGGCAACACAGTCTATGTAGAGTATTGGTTGTTTACCCTCATGATCAGGTGGCTGACAGGGAGCTGTGGCTCATTGCCACTGCCCAGCATCACGAGAAAGTATTGTACTACATATCGCTAGTCCTGAAAAAGATCAAAATTCAAAGTACAGTTGCTATTTAATGTGTGTCACTTTTGTACCAACATAAAATCATAAGTAGAACCACTCTAAGTTGGGGACCATCTGTATTTGTTAAAACTCAGCACCAATTTGTGATTTAATTTAAAAACACTTTAGCAAACTAATAACAGTCTCAACAAACTCCAGGCAGGAAGTTACATAAAAATACAACAAAAACAGAACCCAAAATCCATGCATTGGGTAATGTAAAAGCAAATCTCTACATCATCAAATTAAAGGGACAATGACAAAAATTTAGAACTGAATGAAAACCAAAAGCACTACATAACAAAACTTTTGTGATGCAAGCAAATGGGACTGGGTAAGGAAGTGGAGTTTATAGCCTTAAAATTTTTATTTTTTAAAAAATGGAAGTGAATGAACTAAGTTTCAACTCCAGAAGAAAAGGAAAATGAAAGAAAGCAGGAAGAAGTATTACCACAGACCATGCATTTTCTTAGGGAAGATTGGTTCTTAATGATTTTTAAAAAAATGTTAGATATCACAACGGTTGTGGCCCTCCAAAAGGGCCTGTTTATACTACATAAACAGATAGACACTTATATGTGTGGTTTAAGATTTTGGAAGGGGTGGTGGGGAGAGGGGTAGTGATTAGCTGGAAAAAAAAGTTGTAAAAGGCACCTAAAGGGGAGATAATGAAAAAAAGGTTAAAAAACACTGCCATGGATAAAAGGAGAAATTAGAGAAAGAGAAAAAAAAAGAGTAGAGTTAGTCAAAACTTTTTAAAAGCCTAATAAAAATAGATTGCTTTAGCAAATATGATTAAGAAGAACAGGAGAAGGCACAAAAAAGTTATCAGAAATAAAAAAGGACATAAACTCTTAACACTTGATCAGTTCTTTAAATTATAAAAGAATAATACAAACAACTTTATATCAGTAGAATTGAAAAAGATACGGATAATTTTATAGGAAAATATAAAATTTCAAAATGCTCTAAGAAGATGTAGAAAATCTGAATGGACATTGTAGTCAAAGATCTATCCCCCAAAAAGGCACTGGGTCTAGGCGGTTGTATAGGCAAGGTCTCTAAACTTTCAAGAAAGAGCTAACATTCATCTTTTATAAGTTGTATCAAATCATATAAAAGATAGAAAATTAACCAATTTATATTATATAGTTAAGTTAACCTTAATACCAAAACAAAAGGAAAAAAATATAGCACTTTTATCTATAAAGATGGGTGTAAAAAATCCCAAGTAAAATGCTAGAAATTTTAATTCCACAGTGAATAAGAAGAATAATTAATCATGATCATGTGAAGTTTATCTCAGGAATGCAAGATTAATTCAATAATAGAGATCTGTCTATATAACTCATTGTATTAACCAAAGAAAGAAGAAAATCAATTACTTTCTTATCTACCATCAATCAGAAATCATGATAGACTGATTCCATATAGAGTAGCAATAAAAAGTAAAGAAGCTTTATAGATGAAACTATAAAACTTTTGCTGACATAAAAGAAAATATGACTAAGTGGAGATAAATAATATGTCTGTGGATGATAAAGCTCAATACTATAAAGATATCCATCCTTTTCTCAAATTTATATATTTAATGAAATGAAAACTGAAAACCTCCACAATTTTCCAATGCAACCTCCCAAAAAAATATTTCTCATGAAACTTTAGAAAATATTACAGAAGGTCAAGGGCGGGGTGGGGGTGAGCAGGAGGGAAGAAGGGAGGATGACTTTACCAGAGAGCAAATATTACAAAGCTATTGTCATTAAAATGGTGTGGCATAGTGCAGAGATAAACAAATAGGTATATGGAATTGAATAAAGACCTGAGAAATAGACCTATGAATACAGAAGAATTTGGCATATAAGAGAGATGGCACTTTACATCAGTAGGGTGGCGGTGGGGGTGGGGGGGCAGGCTAGAAAAGAAATACTATTGAGACAATTGGCTTTCATGAGAAAACAAAGCAACAAAATAAAACAGCATTTCTATGTCAATTCTTTCAGGAAAAAAAATTCCATATAGTGAAGGCTAAAAGATTTTTAAGCTATAAAAAGTATTAGTCAAAAAAAAATCTGGAAAATCTGTCATCATTGGATAAGGAAGATATTCTTGTTTAGGATACAAACATTTTTAAAATAAAATTTTAAAGATGAAAAAAAACAGATTTGACTGCACCAAAATTATAAAATGTTTTACATCTGAAAATGTAAACAAAATTAAATATCAAGCTACACTCTGAAAAAAAAAATATTTAACAGACATAAAGTTAATATCCAGAATATATACAGAACCAAAAATTAAAGAGGTAAGGATCAATAAAAGTGGTCAAATGATAGTAACAGGCAATTTAAAGAAAGAATTGAGAGATAATGGATCTTTATACATATATAACGCCTTCATGTATATCTTCATACATTGCTGGTGTGAGTTTAAAAATGTTTTAAAATATTTTAAAGGATGGGTAAATACTATTGGTTAAAAAACAAAAGCAGTAGGGTAGGACATGATATACCAGGCAAAAGTTAATTAAAGCAAGCAGGTATGACAAAGTCAAAATATCAGAGTCAAAATAAAATTCAAAGTAAAACACATTAGTGGGACAAACATTGATTATTTTATATGGAGAAAATGTATAGTACACAAAGAATCTAAAATGATCAAGAACCCAATTTTTGCCCATATATAGGGTGGGCAAAAGTAGGTTTACAGTTGTGAGTACGAGAAAGTTTATTTTTGCATTATTATTTATTAATTATCATGTTATTTTCCATATGAACAACTGTAAGCCCACTTTTGCCCCATCCTGTATTTGGGATGTGAGCTCAGGAGCTCTAGTGCCTATTTCTGGACTTGGGCTGGGGTTCCTTCCCCTATCCCTTACTAGAAACTCAGAGACTGATTCCCATTTTCTAAGCTCATTGTGGGAGGTAGGGGTGGGTGTGCAAACAAATGTTAAACCACACAGGAACCTAGCTCATCGAAATTCCCTCCGGATGACATTTTAGGGAGGCGGGAGAAAGCAAAGCGGAATCTCCCCCCCCCCACCCACACACACACCTCCCCAAGCCCTTCCTTCTCTCTCCTCCTTCAACTTACTCTTTTTGTTTCCACAGTAGCTCTTGATGATCAAGAGCTTGACTCAGAATGCTAGTTCCCTTTCAAAATAGTTTACTGAAGGAGAAGAAAAGAAAAACAGTCAAAAATGTATGAACACTTACAGGATGGTAGCATCCTGTACCACCTGTTGCTAATTGCATCTTATTAACAAGCTCCCACTCCTGTTAATGACAGAGGAAAATTTTAAATGTGTCCACTCTCTCCCGGGGCTTCCTTCTCCCAAGGGTCTCCCATTCCTTCCCACTTGGCTTCCGAATGCCAAGAGCTTACATATCCTCGTGATGGAAGCCATCTCAGGGCTGTGTGCTGTGCTGTCCTCTGGGTCCTCATTCATTTTCCACGTGGTGCAGCTGTTTTGGGGATCTCTGGGCACATAGTGTTCGCACCCAATGAGATGCAGCAGGTCCTGTCTGGTTCTTTTGCCTGCCTTTCTCATGCTCACCGCTGGAGCCTGTGGTCCTCCCATAGCCTCTCGTTATGCGTTCTCTGCTGAATGTGACTTTCTCACCCCAAACGCAGACCTATTCTGGACCTTGGGTTCCCTCAGCACAGCTCTATCCTCTTACCAAGGGATGAAAACTATTCTGTTTCCCTCCATACCACACACCAACGCCACGGGGATCTGGGTGCAGACACAGGTCCATCTACCGAGGCACCTCAACCGTTTCAGAATTACTTTTTGAATGGCACCGCGTTGCCCTGGCACCGGCTGAGCACGGAGTGGAAGTGGAGGACCAGCCCAGTGGAGGACCAACTTATCTGGGGTTCCTGATGTCCTGTCCATCTCACCCTTCTGAGTCAGTCCCAACGAATGAGGGCCTTGACGTGTTCCTTCTCGGGGATCTAAGCACCAGGTAGGTCTAGTGTCTACCCCTCTGGCCAGACCCCTATCCTTGGCTTTTCCAACTGGAAGAACACTTCCCTTCCTCCCTCAGTAGGTGGCAACTTCCACCATTGTCTCCAAGTTTGTTCTGCCTGTTAATGATAGTCAAACTTTGTGTCCAGGCTACAATGCCTTGCTCTTAATATTTTAGCGGGCTTGGAAATGAGAGCTTTCTTTACTTTCCCAATGAAGCTTTCAAGACTGTTACTTAGTTCAAGGTTTCAGAGCTGCACTAGAGTCATTATTTACCTTTGCACTCCTGCTGCAACAGTGATGGTGTTCTCTGAGGCAAATGGGTGCCTCTGGTTAAAAAGGGAAGAGTCACATGGAGGAAAATAGGGAAAAAATCACATTAATGTTTTTCAAAATGTATCTCTCTCACACCAATTTTTAGTCTGGTTAAAAATTAAGTTGTTAGTCTGAAGGTAGAGCTAAGAGCAGGTTCCTCCCGCCCCCGCCCCCCCAATTAATTGGGTCCTTACAAGAGAACACTCTTATCAGATGAAACTAAAACAAAAGGGAACTTTTGCAGACCTCTAGAAACAGGAAAAGCCCAAGGAAAAGGGAAGATTACAGCTATTACTGCTCCAAGAAGGCACAAGAAGATGGCAGTTCTCTCACTGTATCAGCAGCACTGTCACCCTGCTAAGTCCCCAAGGAGTTCTAGATCCACTAATTCCGTCAAGGGAGGGACAACGACTCGGCCAGTGGGTTCCAGCAGGGTTCAGCAACGGGTTGGACTGAAGTGCATCTACCAGCACAGAGGCGGTGCTAGAGGCTTCCCTTCCAGGGCCATGTGTCCTCGTGGCTTTTACCTGTAAGAACCAGGTTTCATGGGCCAGGACATAGATTTCAACAAAGATTTATTGAGCACTTACAATGTGTCAGGCACTGTTACTGGTACTTGGGATACATAAGTGAATAAAACAGAGATCCCTGCCCTTCTGATTTTATATACCAGCAGAAGGGACATAGAAAATAATAAGTAAATTATATAGTATGTTAGGTAGTAAAAGATGGAATTAATTGAAAGTAGAGCAGGTTAAGTGGGATCAGGAGTGCTAGGTGGAGGTCTGGGTTAGATTGAGGTAACAAATAGGGTGATCTGGATAGGCTTCATTGTGCAAATAAGGTCTGAAGAAAGACTGGAAGGAGGTGACGAAATTAGCCAGGAGATACCGGGGGTGGGGGGGGAGTGTTTAGGCAGAGGGAACAGCTAAAGAAACAACCCTATCAGATGAGATCAAGATACAAAAAGGAGACCACCATGGCTGGAGCAGAATTATGAAGGAAGTGGGGATGCCAGATCAGATGGACCTTATATGCCATTGTAATGATGTTGGCTCTTTATCTGGGTAAAATGGAGAGTGACTTAGGATTTTGAGCAGAAGTATGATATGATCTACCTTATGTTTAAGTTCTGACTGCTATGTTTGAGGGGTTTAAACAAGGAGCTATGTTAGGAGGTAATTTTATTAATCTAGTAAGAGATGATGGTGGCTTATACCAGATGGATGGTGATGGGGTTGGCTATGGTGAGTGAGAGAATAAGAATCAACGTGACTTAGAATTCTTTGGCCTGAGCAGCTGGGAGGATGGAGTTGCCATTGACTGGGATAAGGAAGGCTATAAGTGGGGGCAGGTTTGTAGGGGAAGATCAAGTGTCCAATGTTGGACATGTTGAGTTTTAGATATATGTTAGACATTCCAGTGAAAAATTTTAGTAGACAGTGAGATAGGTCTGGAATTTGGGAGAGACATCTGGGCTAGAGATAAAAATGTGGGAATATATTTAAAGCTCAAAGTCTGAATCAGATCAACAAGAAAGAGAATGAAGAAGAAGAAGAGAAGAAAAGCTAGTGATTCTTTGGGCACTCCTACACGAAGAACGAGGGGTCTGAAGAGGAACCAGAAAAGGAGACTGAGAAGGTGTGACTAAGGAAGGAAGAAAGTGAAGAATGATGTCTTAGCCCTAGCCGGTTTGACTCAGTGGATAGAGCATTGGCCTGCAGACTAAAGAGTCCCAGATTTGATTCCAGTCAAGGGCACGTACCTTGATTGCAGGCTCCTCCCCAGCCTGGGCCCTGGTCAGAGCTCATGCAGGAGGCAACCAATTGATGTGTTTCTCTCACATCGATGTTTCTCTCTGTCTTTCCCTCTCTCTTCCACTCTCTAAAAATCAATGGAAAAATATCCTTGGGTAAGGATTAAAAAAAAAAAGAGCATTATGTTTTAGCAGCCTAGTAAGGAAAGAATTCAAAAAGAGAATGGTCCACTTTGTCAGACTCTCATGTTGAGTCAAATAAGGATGAAGGCTGAGGAGCTGGCCATTGACTCTAGCCACTCAGCAATCATTGGTGACTTTGATAAGAGCAATTGTAGTGGAGTGATAGGAGTAAATCACAATGGATTTAGGAAAGAACAGTTAGAAAGAACCCAGAGACTATGAGTATAGGGCACATTTTTATTTTACTTTTTTTAAGAAAGAGAGAGAGAGTGAGAAACATCAATTTGTAGTTCCACTTATTTTTGCATTTATTGGTTGATTCTTGTATATGCCCTGACTGGGGATTGAATAGAGTACATTTTAAGACATTCTTCTGCAAGTGGGAGCCAAAACAATGGAATGGAAATTGATAGGAAAAAAATGGGATCCAGAAAAAGTGATTGCTTTTTATTTTAAGATAAGAAAAACCAGCCTGTTTATATGCTAGTGAAAATTATCCACGAAGGAGTAAAAAGTTGCTAATGCAAGACAGAGATGGGGGAGAATTGCAGGTGTGAGATCCTTGAGGGGGCAAGGGCAGTAGGATCTAGTGCAGAAGTAGAGGGATTGATTTTTAGCTAGGGGCATGGCTATTTCATCTGTGGAGCAGTTGAAGTCTCAGATCTCTTCCCCTGTAAGATCTGCTCCACATTGTAATGGCCCCTTAGTTACTGAATTACTAGTACAAAATCTATGATGGGGTATTTGCTTCCCTGATGAATTTCTAGGTTGGAAAGTTAAAGGGAAACATTTACCGAAAGATTTGAGGTATTCAATTCTGAGTTTCAAATCATATCTATTTACCTTTTTCCTTGGATTGCTAATATCTCAGAATTTTCCAGCACCATTTTTAAGGCTGAATGGGGCATTTTTATCTCCTTTATAACTGGAATGACTGAGACAAACAGGGTCTTCTGGTCCATTTGGGCAACACGTTGACCATTAGCTATATACTAATGTCCTTTCAACAGGCAACCTTGCCTTATTGCCCAGGAGGCCCTGCCCATGAATGCAGTCCTAGTCGGAGTCTGCGATCAGGGTCTGGCCCATCCTGATATAGTTCCTATGTTGTCCTGGAGTCCTAGGAAATAGACCTCCTTCCCATCTCCCCAAGTGTTTCTACAGCTCACACAGGATGCTTTTCTCAGACAGCCATCAGCCTAATGGGTTTTGGGTCATAGACAATGTCACAGTGATATTCCCTGGAGTATTTATGTGATTCCTTCTTCTTCACTGTAGCTGTTTTAGGGATAGCACTTAAAGGGTCTCAGCATCTACTCTATATTTTGATGCAGACATAAAGCACTTCATTGGCTAAGGAATAGTAGGTCAGCCTTCCTGATATTGCCCAGAATACCAAATCTAGTTAAACAAGAGCTGAAAGTTGCTTTTTGCCAGGGCTGTAATTAGGCTGACGGTGCCAATATGCATATCCAGAGGTTCGGAGACCATTTCTCTCTCTCTCTCTCTCTCTCTCTCTCTCTCTCTCTCACACACACACACACACACACACACACACACACACACACACCCTCCACATTCTGCGAGAGCTCTAGGAGGCACGTCACCTAACCAGGAAGCCCTTCAGGGACAGAGGCCAGTCAGGGTAATGGAGACCTCAAGCCCAGAATGACAGGACCTCTCCTGTGTACTGACGTTAGTGCTTCTGCTTCTCGGATTTCCCACTTGAGAATGCCCCAAGGTAGAAGTCTGATGGGTGACTAAGTCGATAAACTGAAATGAGATGCTGGTAACTAGATAAAGCGCTGATTCTCCTTCTTGGAAAAAAGGCACCTTCCGGGGAAAATCCATCTGACAAAAGACATTTAATGCTCAGGAGTCAGAAAGGGCACGGAGACCCTGGAGCTGGATTGCGCAAATACCTCTAAATGGGCTCCTGATAGAAACGTCACTGATACAATTCTGCAAGAAATTCTGAGGGCGAAGGAAACACCAAGGGCAAGGTCTTGCCACCCCACAAAGTGTTACAAGTCAGGAGAGTCCAGGCAGCCGTAGTTAAGTATGCTGAGAGTGTGCTGCTTGGCATCACGAGGGGAGAGGGTGCTGCTGGTTGGTGGACAGAGATCTAAAGGAAAGCCCTGGACGCAGCAGTGGCAGCAAATAACGGTGGTGGATGCTATATCTGAGCCAAGTTAAAGACCCACACAACATCTCTGAGAGTCATCTGTGGCCAATCACTTTTTAAGAGAACATATGGGAGAATTAAAGTGATACGTGGTAGGAAAATGACCTCTCCTGAAGGCTATGAGGCATAGTTGGTGAATTTTCCTTTAGAACCACACAGCAGCAGACAAAGCCATGTCATTTAGGGTCCCAGCAAGAAACAGATGGCATTCAAATTGGGTAAATAGAGGAGAGTTTCATAAAGGCACTATCTTCTATGGTGTGAGTAGAGATTAAGCAAGGGATAGTTCACTACCCTGCAGCTAGTAACTTGGGGTGCCATTACCATTCCTAGACTTGAAGGGCAAGGAGAGGGGCTTAGCAACAGGTTACCAGAGCCTGAAGGGAGAGCCACGTGGAGAGGATGATAGGTGCAATGTTCTAGTTAAGGGATAAAGCCAGCTTGTAGAAAACCTTCTTGAGGGAATCAAGAAAAAATTACCCGGGTCTCATTCTCCTCCTTCCCACATTTTTTTTCTTCTTTGCTCATCATTGTCCAAAAGTGCGCTCAATGGTTAGAGTGTCAGCCCAGGAACCGAAGGGTTGAAGGTTTGATTCCTGGTCCAGGGAATGTACCTGGGTGTGTTTTGCTCCCCGTCCTGGGTCAGGGTGCATGCGGGAGGCAACCAGTCGATGTGTTTCTCTCACATTGATGTCTCTGTCTCTCTGTCTCTCTCTGTCTCTTTCTGTCTCTGTCTCTATTTCCCCTTACTCCCTTCCACTCTCTCTGAAAAGCAATGGGGAAAATATCCTCATGTGAAGATTAACAGCACAAAAAAAGAGTACCTTGACTGAGTCAGTCTTCTGAGGATGAAAAGGAGGAGAGGAAAGGTAGAGAGTGGATATTGAGGGATAGCAGAAGATATCCAGGAAAACATCAATAATTTTGGAGGGCTGGAGGAATGCCAATTGTCCTTTTTCATATAAAAATATAAATTTCAAACTTTTTCAGATTACAGAACAAGAGACTACGTATGATGTCTATATCTAAGTTACATTCCCCAAGAAGAGCAATAAGTGTTGTGGGGTTAGCATGGCCAATAAGATCAAGTTAAGGTTTTAATGCTCTTTTAATCTTATGATAGAGCAAGAGCAATAACTTTCCACTGTAGAACATTTAGAAACAGATAAACCAAAAGGAGAGAATAAAACTGTCTTGTAATCCCACATTCTAGTGCGAATCACTGCTAATACCATGGGATGTGTTTTGTTAAATTTCTTAGTCATATATTTCATACACATTTGTATATATTTAACTTTTTATTTTGTCATAATTTTAGACTATACACGAAATTGCCACATGCCCTTCCCAGTGATCCTCCAAATGTTAACTTTTCACCACATTTTCTTTATTCATATCCCTCTGTATATATGTGTGTGGATATACACACACATAAATACTACATGCACAAATATAATTTTTATCTTTTTCCTAAATCATTTGATAGTACTCAACTTTAAAATTTTAACAGAGACAGTCATATAAACCATGAATATTCCCAAATATAATAAGAAATCCTCAAAGTTAATAAGAGCGTAATAACGATAACAGAACCTTTATCAAGGAATTTCTGTCAGAGCAGAACAGAATTAGCTAGCAACTGATCATCCTCAGACCTTTGTAAGAACCTGGGGGGCTTATTGCAATCCCGAGACCTTCTGTGAAGGGTCCTGGGTGACAGAAGCCTACCCATGATCCTGAGGCCCTTTAAACTGGGCTAGCCTAGGAGATCAGGTGGCCATTAAAAAACTCAGAAAGGCATATCAGAAAGTCACCAATAAGGGGATGTCTTGAGACACTGAGCCAGATAATGGGCAGCCAAGCAACTAAGGCTCCATTCCAAAGACATTGTGGCTTGGCTTCCCGTCTCATTTAGAGTGCAGATTACTAGCATTATTGTGGAGAAGTCAATTCCAAGTGTCCAGTGGAGATGCTTAGAATACAAGGTATAGAATTAGTCATCCCAGCCAGAGTATAAACAATCTCTCCCACAGTGGAATCACTAGGGAGTGAAGAGAAATTAAGGCCTTCTGTTACCTGTCAGGTGTGGATTTTAGCAGAATAATGTGTTGGGCTGGATTTAATCATTTTTGCAGCATAACACATCACCTTAAGTCTTGGCATAAAATACAGCCAGATGCTAAAATGCCTTCCTAGATTGTTTTCCAAGTTGAGTTGGTTCCCCTGAGGTGTACAGTTGAAAATATCAGATTGTCCATGCTTCTCAAAGCTAAACAGCAAGAGGCTTAGCCACAGGGCCAAGCCCTGCCGAGCGGCATTGAGCTGGATGTCAGTAGACAGGAGCCAAGAAAGTCCAATTCAGGCTGATCAAGGCGCAGGGCACACCTCTCCAGACTTGGCCTTGTTTTAAAAGCGCAATTGCATGATTTTCCTTAGAAACGGAGACTTACGGGTTTCAATTAATTTAGAGACTATCTCCTGACCAAAAAGAGAAAGAGCCATTTTAACACGGCACTTCCTCGCAGAGTGATTTTCTTGAGGATTCCTACAATATCCTGTGAGGGAGGCTGGCAGTTGTCACGCCAGGTGAATGTCTTTGTAACCAACGCACCACCAAGGGATGTGCCCTGTGCTTTGAGATCAGAGGAGAAAATGGAGGAGAGATGGAATGGTGAGGGCTTCCAAGGAAGAGAGGAGGCCAGGACTCCTCCCTCACCCAGTCCCCAGTTCCTAAAAGGAACAGCATGTGGGTCCTCCAAATGCCTTGGGGCCCAAGAATTAGCTGAGGGGGGTGGATGAGACTGGGGACGTCAGTCTTGCCAGGACAGCACCTGCTTCCCACTGTGCCGTGGACAGTGAGCCAAAGAGAGACATAGACAACCTCTTCGTGGGCAACCCAGAAGGTTTCTACCTTTGCTATCCCTCCTCCCTCTCCATCAGCAGGGAGAGAGACTGACTCCCCCCACATTAAAACACAATAAACTAGGGGTGAATAAGGGGTTTAAGGAAGACTTTAAAACCAAATATAGCATTTAAAATTTGGGATGAGCATTAAGGACTTCATAATGAACTGAAAATGACTGTTCAAATAGATGAATCACTAGACATCTCTATGAAGGAAGTTTGAAAAGAGAACAGATAATGGCAGTCATTAAAGAAAAATTTTCATTTCATACCTAACAGTTAAGATTCTTCTCTAAGATAATTACATTACACTCATCTCCTCCCTTTCCTAAGACCTCTGGGTTCTAGCCATACTACTCTTTCTGATTTTGCCCCCTTACTAGAGCAACAAATTTATCAAGGATTAAATGCACACCAGCCAGTATTGTAACCTTTTAAATGAACAGGGTGTCCCAAAAGATGTATACACACTTTAACAGCTGATAGCTCAATTTTGAAAATGAAATATATTTTAATAAATGCTGCCATTATAATTATTCAAAGTACGTATATACATTTGGGGGGGACACCCTATATTTTCCCAGTGGCATGAGGAGCCCCAAATGGCCAGGAGGTGGTCTCAGACTCTAATCCAGTCGGACCACTATGGATCTCTTGGTGGAAACACTCCTCCTGTTGGTATTGGGAGCTTTTATAAGCAAAGCACAGCCTGGCCAGTGTGGCTCAGTGGTTGAGCGTCGACCTATGAATCAGGAGGTCATGGTTCAATTCCCGGTCAGGGCACATGCCTGGGTTGCAAGCTCTATCCCCAGAGAATGGTGTGCAGGGGGCAGCCAATCAATGATTCTCTCTCATCATGGATGTTTCTGTCTCTCCCTTCCTCTCCCTTTCTCTCTGAAATCAATAAAAATATGTTTTTAAAAATAAGCAAAGCACAAAGCAGTAGAGAGGGACATAAAAACTTCGCAAGTGATAGACGAATCCCACGTCAACATTTACTCTGACCCACACATTCTGGCTTTGGAAGAAATGGACCATGTATAGTCCTGGTTGCCCTATTAAGCATCCCATCTTGCAAGTGTTCTCTCTCAGCTGATACCAAAGTTGAGTCTTCGAAAGCCTTTCTTTCAAGTGACTTCTGAGTGATGCAGTATAAGGTAAAACCAGTGGGTCCCATGGACATACAGTAATCAACTTTTGCTCTGTTTCTTTTATGAAAGAGAGAATTTCTTGGTCAAAAACAATGTTTTATGATATATTGTGTTTGTGAAACAAAACTAAATCCCAAAATGATGCTTATGGTAGAGAAAGGGCAGGGAGAAAAACAAACTTTTATCCGAGTGTTTATTCCAAGTGAGGAAAAAGCAGTCCCATCCATGATTGAAGGGACTTGGTATCACTCATCCACCACCATTCACCTGACTCTGAGGGTTCAGGGGTCCTTACTGCTCACAGGTTGATAACCTGAGAAAGAAAAAAAAAATCCATGTTATTGAACCTGTGCATAAACTCCAAATCTTCCACTATTTCACTTTGTTCATGGGCCAGTGAAACAAGGAGTGCTGGGAAAGAGACCAGTTCACATCTATAGGATAGATCATGTTATCGGCCTGGTAACTCAGCTTTCTCAGCAATAGGAGCCTTTTGGTGAGCAGCCACAGGGCACACATTCTTACACTGGGTTTACTCTGAGCAGTTCATTCATTCATTCTCCTTCACTCAGGGTCCCAGCAGAAAGATAGGGTACACACAAATTAAGATGGTTCATGAAGGAAAAGAGGGCTGTTTACAAAGGTGTAGGCAGCATGTAGGGAAACCACAAAGGACAGCTCTAAGACCCTAGTGCTGTTACCACACCTGGACCCAAAAAACAGGACCCCTTGAGGAAAGCTGTAACATTCATTTGAGATAACCCAATCAGGAGTCAGGGGAATACATAATTTTACTTCAATCTCCTTCCTTCTCATCTCCTGCTGGGGTTCTTTTACCAAACCCAGCCAGAAGCCAGAAGACAAAGGATACAGACAAGCAGCTCAGCCTCCCAGGGCTGAGGACAGGAAATGGACAGACAGGTGGACACTAGTGAAGAATGGGCCCAGAGAGGCACACAACAGTTACCCAGCACACATTTCTTTAAAAATAGTGCTCCTACTATGTGACAAACGCTATTCCAGATTTTGGGGACAGAGCAGTACACCATGCTTAACTTCATGGAGCTCATAAAATACATACGTAGTATACATAGTATATATTTCTAGTATAAATATGTAGTATATGACATATTTACAAGTAATAATGAGAAGTTAAAGCAAGGAAGAAATATAGAAAATATTGGCTGACAAGGACTAATCACATCCTATATAATAAAAGAGAAACATGTAAATTGACTTTCCCTCCACTATGCTCACCAGCCAATCAGGAGTGAGCATGCAAATTAACCCAACAAAGATGGCAGGTTAATTTGCATACACAGGCGCCAGGCAGAGAGCAGAGTGGGAGAGCCGGCAGCTTGGGGGGACGTGGCTCCCTCAGTCGCTGGTCGGAGAGCAGAGCAGGAGAGCCAGAGGCTTGGGGAGCCATGGCTCCCTCGGTCGCTCCCAGCGCGCGGAGCACCAGGAATTCTGGGAATAGTAGTTCTGGTGGCAGACGGATCTCCTACCCTAGAGCAGTGGTTCTCAACCTTGGCTGCACATTAGAATCACCTGGGAATCTTTTAAAATC
>NW_005353696.1:126689-130012 GCF_000412655.1 Myotis brandtii | reverse complement strand
GTGCAGCCAAGGTTGAGAACCACTGCCCTAGAGCAAAGGGAGCCTGGAGCAAGTTACTGTTGCGGTGGGGGATGGAGGGAAAGCAAAGGTGAGAGACATAAGTAAAATCAGAGTGTCTAGGGAAAATTAAAGGAAAGATATCCTAAAATTTCCAGGAATTCTCCACCAATGAAGCAAAGGAAAAAAAATGCCTCTATTATTCTGTGAGCAACAAACAAAACTGGGTTGGGGGGGTCTCAGACAATTTGCTCATATGATTGCAAAGACAGACAGAAACTCCCAGATTAGAGAGGGCTCCCCTGAGGGCTCCCAGATTGGAGAGGGTGCAGGTCGGGCTGAGGGAGCCAGTCCCCCCACCACCCCGTGCACGAATCTTCGTGCACCAGGCCCCTAGTTCTCAAATAAGATGACAGAGGGGGCTTCAGAGAAAGCCTGAGGGAGGTCAGGAAGTGAGACTGTAGACATCTGGGAAAAGCAAACCATGCACAGGGAATCACAAGTGGAAAAGCTCTGAGATGTGAGTATGCAGCGTATTTGAGGAACAGAGAGAAGGCTATTGGGTGAAGTAGAATGAGCAAGAGGGACAGTATTAAGAGATAATATCAGAGAGGTGAAAGAGAGAGGGAGGCAGGGTGGAGGCCACACCACCCTATAAGACTTTGGAGAGCATTTCTGAAATTTGGCTTTTCCTCTGAGTGAGATGGGAACCCATTGGAGGATTTGAACAGAGGAGCAGCATGACCTGACATGTTGTTGACCCATTATTCTGGCTTTTGTGTTGAGATAGACTGACATGGAAAGGAGGATCCAGGTTAAGAGAATGGGACCAGTTAGGAGGATATGGCAATAATCCAGTCAAGGGACAATGATGCCTTAGACCAGCGGTTCTCAACCTGTGGGTCACAACCCCTTTGGGGGTCGAATGACCCTTTCACAGGGGTCACCTAAGACCATCAGAAAACACATATATAATTACATATTGTTTTTGTGATTAATCACTATGCTTTAATTATGTTCAATTTGTAACAATGAAAATACATCCTGCACATCAGATATTTACATTACTATTCATAACAGTAGCAAAATTACAGTTATGAAGTAGCAACGAAAATAATTTTATGGTTGGGGGTCACCACAACATGAGAAACTGTACTAAAGGGTCGCGGCATTAGGAAGGTTGAGAACCACTGCCTTAGACCATGATGGTAGCAGGGATAGTGGATGGAAAAGGTGGCAGGGTTTGCTGAAGGATTGGATGTGGATGTGAGACAAAGAGAGAAGGTTGATGCCACGGTTTTTTGGCTATTGGGAAGAAAGTAATTGCTATTTACTGAGATAGGACAGAATGCAAGAAGTCTACATTTAGTGTATATTGCACTGGGTGGATATGAGGAGCTCAGTTTTGGACAAGTTGTTTGACATCCAAGTACAGATGTGAAGGTAATAGGTAGATATATGAGTCAGGATTTGAGGAGAGAGGGGGAGACTTAAATATGCATTGGACAGTGTAGTGCCATGGAAACCAAGGAGATGTGATCAGCCATGACAAGTGCTACTGATAGTGTAAATAAGATTTGACCTAGAATTACTGTTGGAGCCCTAGCCAGTTTGGCTCAGTGGATAGAGCATCGGCCTGTGGACTGAAGGGTTCCGGGTTCAATTCTGGTCAAGGGCACATACCTCTGTTGCCGGCTTGAAAACCAGCCATGGTTGGAGCACATGTGGGAGGCAGCCAAATGATGTGTCACTCTCACATCAATGTTTCTCTCTCTCTGTCTCTCCCTCTCTCTTCCACTCTCTCTAAAAATCAATGGAAAAAATATCCTCGGGTGAGGATTAACAAAATAATAGTAATAAAATTACCATCGGAAGAAGCAATGCAGAAATTTTGGAGATGGTAAGTATAGACAAACCTTTCCAGTAATTTTGCTATAAAGATAAGGAGAGAGAAGTGGGGTCATAATAAGGTTTTAAAGACAGAAGATACTAAAATTCTTATTCCCAAACCTCATTGTCCCTAATACTTCAATCTTGAACAATTAAAATGTATCTCAGAAATTGAAGTCTGAGCCTATATTAAAAAATCTATCAACAAAATTCACAACTAAAATCAAAGAAAATCCAAATAAACAGAATTTTATCCTCTTAAGTGGTACACCATGAAAGTATACTTATTTTGGGAAAAATCTAATAAAAGATATAAAGCGGATCTAAATAGATAAAATTGTCAGGCTTTGTATGGTACAACTTTATAGTACAATAATGTTTTCCTAAATTGAACTATAATTTTAAGTAATCCAATTGAAAATTCCAGTTGGACATTTTGAGGAAGATGATAACTTAACTCTTAAATATGAATAAAAGTCACTTTAAAAACATTAAACCTTAAAAAAAAAAAAGAGTGTATAGAGGTGGACTCTGCCCTAATTGATATTAACAGAATATTGGCTCTTTATACCTGATATTAACAAGTTTTTGCTCAAGAACAAACAAATAGGCAGTGGAATAGAGAAGTTAGAGACAACATTTATGTATCAGAACTTTAAAAAAAAATTTATTTATTGTTAATTCTCACCAGAGGATATTTTTTCCATTACTTTTCCGAGAGAGTGGAAAGGAGGAAGAAGTGGGAGAGGAGAGAGAGAGACATTGATGTGAGAGAGACACATCAGCTGGTTGCCTCCCACATGACCGGTTCAGGGATCGACTGAACCTGCAACCCTTTGGGGCATGGACCAGCACTAACCACTGAGCACATTGGCCAGGCCATGTATCAGAATTTAATGTATACTAAAGCAGGCACCAAAAATTCATTGAAAAGTAAAGATTGAATGATTGATTAGTAGATGATGTTGAGGAAACTGGCTCACTATGTGGATTATTATCTAATCCTATCTAATAATAGAAAAACATGGTAATTAACCGTACCTCCAACACGCTTCCCATTGGCTAATCAGGGCGATATGCAAATTAACTGCCAACCAAGATGGCGGCCGGCAGCCAGGCAGCTGAAGCGAACAGGAGGCTTGCTTGCTCCAGTGATGGAGGAAGCCAAGGTTCCCTGCCTGCCGCTGCTGGGCTCTGAGCTGCTCTCTAAGAAACAATGTTGCAATTATAGAAGCTAAAAAAAACCCAGATACCTGCTTTCAGCTGTCAGAGCTGGAGCGAGCAGGACCGAAACAATGTTGCAATTATAGAACCCAAACAAACCCTAGATTCCTGCTTTCAGCAGCTGAGGCCTCAAGCTGGAGCCGGCCTCAGAGCTAAAGCCGGCTCTCAGTTCCAGTTACAGCCATAGAAGGTAAATAAATCCCAGAATAAAA
>NW_005353696.1:113263-126096 GCF_000412655.1 Myotis brandtii | reverse complement strand
GGGTGGAGCCGCAACCTCCCCATCGGCCCTGCCCTGAATGTGACAGGGGGGAGTGCCCCAACCCCCTGATCAGCCCTGCTCTGTGGGTGACAGGGGGCAGTGCCCCAACCCCCCTGATCAGCCCTGCTCTGTGCGTGACAGGGGGGAGCTCCCCAACCCCCGATTGGCCCTGCTCTGTGCATGACAGGGGGTGGCGCCGCAACCTCCCCATCGACCCTGCCTTGAGTGTGACAGGGGGTGGCACCCCAACCCCCCAATCAGCCCTACCCTGAGCATGACTGGGGGTGGCATCGCAACCTCCCAATCCGCCCTGCTCTGTGCATGACAGGGGGCGGAGCCCCATCTCCCCAATCGGCCCTGCTCAATGCAGGAGCTGCCCCCTGGTAGTCAGTGTGCTCTCACAGGGGGAGCGCCGCTCAGCCAGAAGCCAGGCTCACGGCTGGTGAGCACAGCGGCAGTGGCGGGAGCCTTTCTGCCTCCTCTGCAGGTGGGCATTAAGGAATGAGGGGTCCAGGACTGGGAGAGCCCAGAACTGCAAGAGGGATGTCTGACTGCTGGCTTAGGTGGACATCCCCCAAGGGGTCTCATACTGCAAGAGGGCGCAGGCTGGGCTAAGGGGAACCCCCCACCCCCCATGCATGAATTTCATGCATCGGGCCTCTAGTAATACAATAATACAATATAACATCATCACTATATTGAGAAATACAAATCCTTACCTAACATCAAATACAGAGGGAGATTCTAGATGGATTAAAGATTTAAATTTGGTGGGGGGAGACCTACAGAAGAAAAATTAAGAGAATATCTTTGTCTGAGGAGAAGGAATGGCATTTAAAAACAAACAACTTAGGAAGCATACACTATAATGCAAAATGTTGATGAATTTGATTATATCAAAATTAAATCTTTTCAAAACCATAATGAGGTACTACTTCACACCCACTGGAATGGCTCCAATTTTTTTAAAAAAGGAAAAAAACAAGTTTTGGCAAGGATGTGGAGAACATTAAAACCCTGGAGAACATTGAAACCCTTGTACATTGCTGGTGGTTCAGCTACTATGGAAAACAGTTTGGTGGTTCTTTAAAAAGTTGAACATGCCTGGCTGGTGTTGAGCATCAACCTATAAACCAGGAGGTCATGGTTCGATTCCCAATCAGGGCACATATCCAGGTTGAGGGCTCAATCCCCAGTGGGGGGGTGGGGGAGGTGCAGGAAACAGCCGATCAATGATTCTCATTATTGAGGTTTCTATCTCTCTCTCTCCCTCTACCTTCCTCTCTGAAATTAATAAAAATATTTTTTAAAGTTAAACATAGAATTAACATATGATCCCACAATTCCACTCCTATGTACATACCCCAAATATTTAAAAATAGTTTCTCAAACAAGTACATGTACACACATGTTTATAGCAACACTATTCATAATAGCCAAAGGTGGAAACAGCACAAATGTCCATTGATGGAAGAATGGATAAACAAATTGTGGTATACCCATACAGTGGAATATTATTCAGCCATAAAAATGAAATAATGGTACATGCTATAACAGGGATGGACCTCCAAAACATTATGCTAAGTGAAAGAAGCCAGATACATATTTTATGATTCCATTTATATAAAACTAGAGGCCCGGTGCATGAAATTCATGCATGGGTGGGGGGTTCCCTCAGCCCAGCCTGCACCCTCTCCAATCCGGGACCCCTTGGGAGATGTCTGACTGCGATCGGGCCTAAACTGGCAGTCGGACATCCTTCTCACAATCTGGAACCACTGGCTGCTAACTGCTCACACCTGCCTGCCTGCCTGGTCGCCCCTAACTTCCCCCGCGCCAGCCTGGTCACCCCTAACTGCCTCCCCCGCCAGCCTGGTGGCCTCTTACTGCCCCCCCCGCCAGCCCAGTCACCCCAACTGCCCCCCACCAGCCTGGTCGCCCCTCACTGTCCCCCCTCTGCCAGCCTGGTTGTCCCTCACTGCCCCTCCTGCTGGCCTGGTCACCCCCAGCTGCGCCCCCTGCCAGCATGGTCGTCCCACGCAGCCTGCTGCTCAGTCCTTTGGTCGGCCCTCACTAACCCCCCTGCTGGCCTGGTTGCCCCACGCAGCCTGCTGCTCAGTCCTTTGGTCGGCCCTCACTAACCCCCCTGCTGGCCTGGTTGCCCCACGCAGCCTGCTGCTCAGTCCTTTGGTCGGCCCTCACTAACCCCCCTGCTGGCCTGGTCGTCCCACGCAGCCTGCTGCTCAGTCCTTTGGTCGGCCCTCACTAACCCCCCTGCTGGCCTGGTTGCCCCACGCAGCCTGCTGCTCAGTCCTTTGGTCGGCCCTCACTAACCCCCCTGCTGGCCTGGTTGCCCCACGCAGCCCGTTGGGTCGTCCATTCGGTTGTTTCATTTGCGGCGGTTGCTTAGGCTTTTCTATATATCGATATCCAGAATAGAAAAATCCATAGAGGTGGGATAGACTGATGGTTGCCAAGGGCTGGAGGGTAGAGAGGTTGGGGAGAAACTGCTTTATGTGGAAGGGGTTTTATTTTGGAGTGATGGAAATGTTTTGGAACTAGACAGGGTGGTAATAGTACAATACTGAGAATGAACTACATGTCACTGAATTGCTCACTTTTAAATGATTAATGAAAAAGTACTAAAAAAAGAAAAAGAAAAAAAAAAGCTTTCAATCCCGGGGAAAAAAATTAATAGAATTAAAGAAAATTACTTGTACAATTTAAAATTGAGGATTGATATTTGGAATATACAAAAGATATTTGCAAATTTACAAGAAAAAGACAGCATCAAAGCAATACCCAATAAAACAGTGGGCAAAAGATATAAACCAGCATTTGTAGAAGAAACCAAAAGTTGAAATAGATATGAAGAAATGCTCACCCTCATTAATAATCAGAGAAATTCAAATTAAAACAATAGCAAGATATTAATTTACATCCATTAGATAGGGAATAGCTAAAAGTTAAGTGATATTAAGTGTGGTGGCAGGGGTGGGGGGATGTATCTAAAATCATGTTCTCCTGAGATGTGGATTCATTTGCAAGTTATTTATTAAGGAAGTCATCCCAGAATAGAGTGGTAAGAGAGTGGGGGACATAGGACAGAAAACCAGAGGAAACCAAACAAAGATGTATTTCAGGCAGAGTCCTAGCATCAACTGGCTCCTGTGGGGGGAAATTACACCTCAGTCTGAACCATTTTAAGGAGAGTTACATGAAATTCATTGATGTAGTTTATTTGAGCCAAACTGATAATTGCCAGGAAGCAAAATCTCAATGGATTGAGAAAATGCTCCAGAATGGCAGTTTTTGCAATTTATACATTACAATTAAAAGGAGAGTTACATGAAATTCATTGGTGTTAGATTAGGGAGGTGGAAGAAAGCAAAGGGGGGGGGGGATTGGATATAGGGGAAAATGGAGAGAAAGATTTCTTTTACATTGGTGGGTACAGGTTAATTAATGATGAACATTTATAGCACATAGAGATGGTATGCAGGAACAAGGTAACAATGAGGGGTTCTGTGGTCTCATGCTCTAGTGGGAGACTGTGCCCCAACGGGTCTAGAAAGGGAGATTGCTGCCATTCCAAAGGTCTGTTTCATTGATGCAAAAAGACAATAGACAGGCTCAGTTAAGGTGAAGACTGACCTTGGTCAGGGAAGATACTGGCTTAGGACATGACTACCTGCCATGACTGGCTTTTAGTTAGGAAGTTTTCATTTCAGACTATCCTCTGTGTTACTTTAGGTCACCCATTGCCTGCAGGATGCCCTGGAGGAGCCTAAACCCCCAGGCACTCCTATTCGCTGGGCTAAGTTGTTCCAACAGCCCAAGGGCAATCCTCTAAAGATTTTAGGGCTGGCCAGAAGCAAATCCTACAGAAACTAGGAGATGAATCCACAGGGACAGAAAAAGAGATCTGTGAAATGGGCAGAGCAAGAATAGTGTCTGCAACTTGGTGTGAGCGCACAGGATCCTCTGTGAACTACTGGTGGGAAGAGGGACTGAGGACGCCATTGTGGAGGTCAACGTTTCTTAGACAGATGTTATTAGACAGACATGCATATCATATGACTCAGTATTTTTATTTTTGGACATATTCACAAAGAAATTGTGACTTGCATGTGTCCACAAAGACATGTTTTGTTTTGTTTTTCAAAACCAGAGGAGTCACTAATGTGATCCTATTAACAAGATGTCCCTCAGGCTCCTTCCATCATCCTTACCTTTGAGCATCATTGTCTCTCCTGAATCCTAAGAACCAAGTGACAGAACTGCTTGTTTGCAGCATAAAGAAACATTTTGCTTTGGGATCCACTCACATTTGGCAGTTTTTCAAGAGTTACCTGTTGAATTTGTCAAGGCACCACACTCATATGGGTCATTTGTCGCCTCCAGGTATTGTGCCTTTTTCTTGGTATAAGGCAGGTCAGTCCTTTACTTAGGAGGAGATGTCCTCATATATTTTCAAGTTGGATCCCTTAGAACAGCGGTTCTCAACCTGTGAGTCGGGACCCCTTTGGCAGTCGAACTACCCTTTCACAGGGGTCGCCTAAGACCATCCTGCATATCAGATATTCACATTATGATTCATAACAGTAGCAACATTACAGTTATGAAGTAGCAACGAAAATAATTTTATGGTTGGGTCACAACATGAGGAACTGTATTTAAAGGGCCAGAAGGTTGAGAACCACTGCCTTAGAAGATTATATTGATGTAAAATCCCTCAGATTTCCCACTTCCTGGCACCCATGTATTTTACCAAGGCTTTTAGGCTACTTCCTGGATAAGCATAATTTTCTTTGTTGAGAGGGTCAGGATCCTTTTATCAGGCAGGGTTCCATCTGAAATGTGGGGACCATGCTTGGTGTTTCAAACGAAGGGTATTTGATAAAGGTAGTTGGTTACTTAATTGTTGAAACACGGAATAAGCAAATGATGAGAGGTTGAGGTAGCTCAGAGATTAATATCTTTAGGAAGAAGCTACCACCCCTAGAGGTAGGGGAACAAAATGGAAGACATGATGTTACCAGAACCTAGAGAAGAGGACACTTTACCACTAGTGTGTAGAAAGCTGAGGGAGTGTATATAGTGTATGTAGGCAGATCCCTTAGAGTATGGTGGGCTTGGCTGCTACTTATATCTTGATGCGGCATGGTGAGGCTATTGCAGGGAATTCTCTCTTTTTGTTTTTTTTTTTGTTTGTTTGTTTGTTTTGTTTTTTTTTTTTAATCCTCACCCGAGGAAATTTTTTCCATTGATTTTTAGAAAGTGGAGGCAGGGGGCAGGGGGACGGGGGAGGGAGAGAAACAGAGATAAAGAGAAATAGAGAGAGACTGTGCCCCGTGGGGTCTAGAAAGGGAGATTTCAAAACTGGTATTTAAAAGCAAGGAAACATTCACATTATTAATAAGCAAGATATTGTGTAGATACATTGCCTCCCACACGTGCCCCGACGGGGGCCTGGGATCAAACCTGCAACCCAGGCACATGCCTTTGACTGGGAATAAAACCTGAGACCCTTCCTTGCCAGGCCTACGCTCTAACCACTGGAGAAACACTGGCCAGGGCATTGCTGGGAATTCCTGAAGAAGCTGGAGGTTGTAGCTGGCAGGTATGCAAACTCAAACTGGAAAGTGAAAGAGACTTCCCTTCTCCTCCTGAAAGTGCCTCTAATTGGCAGAGCCTAACCAGAAGCTAGCTAGCAAGGAAACCTGGAAAATCAAGTTTGTAGAGTCCAGTCCCAGCATCATAGGTAAATGCCTGACACACTTGCAGCAGGATGTTGAGGGCGCATGGCTGGCCCTGCCAGATGAAAGCAAACAGGTTCTAGTATTTTGTATCCTTGCCAAGGTAACCCAGTACCTGCCTCCATCCACCTGGGCAGCTCTAAGCTGCTGTTATTGGCTCTACTTTGCAGGCAGACTCTTGGCCATCACCTATAACAGAGACATATGATGGCATAGCAGGCAAAGTACATAGAGGTGGAGGAGATTTAAAAAGAGAAAAAAGAAAGTGAGCAGGACACTCTCTTCTTTCTCCTGCACCCCTGTGTTTACAGCCATTCTGTGCTTTTACATTTTAGGTCTAGATGAACAGTACATGGCTGGATTTTAAAAATCCAACCTGAGATTGTCTGTCTCATAAGTGAGCTTTCTCTATTTATATTTATTCTGAATATTGATTTATTTTTACTTATTTCTACTATTTTATTTTGTATTTTTAATTTACCATGTTTTTGTTTTCACTTTTACTCTTCTTCCCGTATTGACTTATATTGCCTCAATTTTTCTCTATTGCGTTCTTTTTATTTGAAAATTTCAAATTTATTTTTGGGCATCTTCCACTTAAGTCAATAATCCTTTCCTGAAAACCAGATGTTCTGTAGAAAAAAGTTAAGCAGGAGTATTTCCTATCATTTTAAATGGAAATATTATAATAGGGTATATGTCAACAAAATTCTCCCAATCAAGTTCTTAAAACATAACTAAAGCACCTATCATTAACAAATCATTATGATAGAAAAAAAATGCTTAGAAATTGCTTTCTGATCAGAAGTAATCAATATAATTGTTAACAGTTGGTTTGATGCAATAATTTGGTCTCTGAGCACCAGCAACATCTGTAATGCATATTCTTTTGCCAATACTTGTGCTTTATAAAATGGCTACATATGATTTCAGCATTCTGCTAATTGTATTTGGAATGTAAATCAAGCTATTACTTGCATACCTTTAAAATACATATTTTTAAGTTGTATTGGGTTTTGTGGGCATGAACATATAAATTTTTCTTAGATAAATAATGGGTGGAAAACATTTGTATTGAGATATATACTGCTACAAAACTGGTATTTAAAAGCAAGGAAACATTCACATTATTAATAAGCAAGATATTGTGTAGGATAGATCTACATATTTTTCTAGAAATTACCCTTAAATTTTTAACATGAAATTTTTATAAAATTAAACAATCTATTATACTTTTGAACAGATGGAGTTAAAAAGGAAGACTATTTACCTCTAAATTCTCCCCTACCATTTTCCCTACTATTGACCAGTATTTTGGTTCCATCTTGTTTTCTTGGTAACTATTCATTTTGATAGAATTTAAAGCTTAGAGAAAAGTTGCAAGAATAGTATTTACCCTTAACCCAGACTAAACAATTGTGTACATTTTGCCCCATTTGCTTTACCACTGGTTTTCAGAAATTTGAGCATAATATGTATGCCTCAGTGCTGGTTTTTTTGTTGTTGTTTGTTTATCCTACTTTGGGTTTGTTGAGCCTCTTGAATCTGTTGATTGATCATTTTTTTCAAATTTGGAAACTTTGGGGCCATTGTCTCTTCAACTATCCACCCCTGCCCCCTTAACCACAGCCTCCAATTACACATAGGTTAGATCATTTGATATTGTCCTACAAACCACTGTGGCTTTATTCATTTTTCATAGCCATTTTTCTCTTTATGCTTTAGTTTGGATAGTTTCTTTTATTATGTCAAAATATTACTTACATTTTCTTCCTCAGTGTCTATTCTGCTATTAAGCCCTTCAGTGAAATTAGATATTGTATTTTTTTCTATAAAACATGTTAGACTCACTAAATGAGGTCATAAAAAGGCATACAAGGGTTTCCAAATATTAAAACAGTAATGTCACTGAATGTTTGAATTGTGTGAATTGAAGTATCTGACTAAAGAGTTTTTAAAGAGGAGGATGTATTTCTCTTCCATGTTCGGATATTCCCCCATATTTATTGAGGTTTTGATTTGGTTAAGGTTTTAATCTGATATAGTGCACGTCTATATTTTTTTCTTTTTATATGTTGAGTTATGAAACTTCCTAGGAGAATTTCCAAAGTGTTTATAGACCAACATAAACTCTCTTAGATCTCCTGAATAGTATTTGTAGACCAAGTCTAGGAACTTGTCAAATGGACTCTCTCCCCAGAGGATAAAGTCTCAGGTGAAGATTAAAGTCTGTCTGTGTTGAGGAGCTGCCTAAGGCTATGTAGTAAGAAAGAAGGAGGAGGACTACTCTCTACTGGGTAGAGTCTACCCCAACCTCCAGCATATTACTAGCACTCAGAGATGTCTGGACATATACAGGATAAAGAGGGCAAGTGTTAGAGAAATGACTGGACTCCTTCTAGATTCAATTATATAAAGCTCAAATGTTGAGTTAGTCACTATTTAGAGGTTATTTTTTTATATTCTAAATTATGAATTTGAACATCCAAAATATGTGCAATAATGTAATAACTATTAATTTGGCCAGCTTTCCAATACCTATTTAGCTATACTGCTTCCCTCAAATCCAAATCAATATACGTTTCCTTTTAGCTCATGTTTAAACTGGCCTTAAAACTCAAAACTTTTCTGTATCTGCTTATGGATTCCTGAGTTATCCTTTCCCAAAGCTTTTACTCTTATAATCATGGAAGATGGTATTGTTTCATTCTTATAAGCAGAGAAGTCCCTCAATTGTTCTTATTAAGGACTTTCTATCAGTTACCATCAGAGGGCGACTTTCAGTAATTTCCTGGGTCAAGGCTCCCTCTTGGGGTGTAATTACAAATTGCTCCCTAATGTTATTCCTTTCCTCTTCCATTAAATCTCTCTGGGACCCAGTCATTTTCCCAGACCTACTGTCATTAACACATCTCCCCAACCCTTTCCTAGCCTCGTTTTCAAATGTAAAAGCGGTTAGGCCCAGATATAAAAGCAGAGGAACATTCTTCTTTTCTTCAATAGAAGACTAGTTTTGACATTTCGGATCTCGTATCTTCCCCTGAGTATCAATCTCTCGTCATTCATCTGTGATACATCCCTAGTTTGCCTTGTCATTTTTAAAGCTAACATTCTCAAGTCCTAGTTGTCTCTTCATTTGAAATACCCAGTAGGTTGGCCTTACCTGCTGATCAGGGCCCTCCCACTGTTTCCGGGACAGACTGACTTCCTCAGTAAGGGCACACCAGATGCAGGTTCTCTATAGCGAATTTTCACCTTTTGAGATGGTATTGTTTCATTCTTCTTATAAGCAGAGGCCTCTTTCTCTTTGCACAGTCATTGCTACAATGCTATGGCATTCACAAACGTGATTGGGTCCTAACTGATGGACATATTGGGGCCAAACTGAGAGCACAGAACAGAAGGTGAGTAGGTAGGAAATTGCCTCAGAGAGGCTGTGGATAAGCCATATAAGTCCCTTGATATTGGTTCCACACTGATTTTCCCTTGCACTTAGTATTTTCCCTTTAAGAATATTATCAAAAAGGAAGAAAACTTGGGATGGCTATCTAGCATCAGCAACAATGCCTAGCACTAATAAATTAAACCTAAAAACCTCACATAGTCTACATGGACCTCTTCAGTTATTCATTCAATCAACCAACATTTGCTGGGTGTCTACCAAGTACTGCTGTTCCAGGCACTGGGGGTATATAGCAGTGAACAAAGCATGAAAAATCCTTGCCATGTTGGAACATATATTCTCATGAAGGAGATGGATAATAAATAAATAAATTCAGGTCAATCTAAGGGCTTTGAAGACTAATCGAGCATAAAAAGAGGTAGAATGTGACTGGGAGAGAGTACTTATTTGAGGTGGCTCTGGAAGTTCTTTCTTACACGGTGGCAGTTGCCCAGAGAAATGAAAGAAGTGAGGAAGGAAGCTGTAGGAATTCTTGGTGAAGTATATTCCGGGCAATGGAATTAACAAAAGCCCTGAAAGGACTTCTTGCTATTCCCTGACCCTTAGCATGTTAAGGAATAGCAAGAGTCTCTGATGTGATGGAGAGACTGGCAGGCAATAAAGTTAGGGAGGGGCAGGGAGAACCACACGGGCCCTCGTATAGTAAGAAAGGAGTTTAAATTTTATTCTAAATGACATAGGAAGGTATTGACAGGTTTTGAGCAGGAAAATTCTGTGACTTCTTTTTTTACACTAAAAATATTTATCTACAGAATACATTTGCCTCTTTCTCTCCCTTCCTGTGTGACTTTTTCACTGTCTCTGGGCCTAATTAGGTGTTCATGAAAAGCAGGCCCAGCTTGCAAACTCAGGGAGATGGCGTACTTAGGCTATAATTCACAGACTCTTCTGAAGGACCTGCGAAAGATCATTTAGAATTCTTTCTGATAAAAAATGCCTATCATTTCTTAGGGGAAATAGAGCTGATAAGAACTGCCAACGTGCAGTCTAATCTCTGCCTGACATATTATTGTTCCTTCCTTAATATTATTTCCCGTTTTCCCCTCACCCACAAAGATGAGTCCGCTCAAAGAAAGCTACAGTTGTATTTAGGCAGCCCCAAGTGGAAGCAAGTTTGGCTTGGGCCAGGGTGGTTGAGAAGCAGTCACATTTGAAATAAATTTGGAAGATGGAATCAATAGGACTTGATGATGGATAAGTTGGATGTGTAGTTGAGGGGATGAGAAAAATCAAGGATAATGCCAAAGTTTTTTGTCTGAAAAACAATATTAACAGCAATGCCACTTACTGATGATAGGAAAGACTGAAGGAGGAATGGACTTGAAGGGGAGGGAGAATCAAGAATTATTTTGTACTTGTCAAGTCTGAGATGCCTGTTGGACATCCGGAAGCAGATACAGACCACAGTTGTATATCCTCCAACCCAAATGTAAGCTGCAAGAGGACAGGGCTTTCTGTCTGTTTTATTTACATCTGTATCCTCAGAACCTGGAAGAAGCCCCAGGAGGTGTTGAGTAAATATTTGCTGAATGAATGAACAAATACATGAATAAATACAAGCCCGAGGCTTTTGTTGTTTGAAATCCTGGCTTGTAGCCCTTGTTGAGGAGAATGATAAAAAGCAAACTGTGGCAAAAAAAAACAAACAACAACAACACAAAAACACCACACCATTTGTAAATGCCTAAAATACTGAGAGAAGCAGGGTTCAAAGAGATCTTCCCTCTGTCAGGACTCAAACCCAAATTTCTAGATTGACCTGCCACATGGAAGAAAGGAGAACAAAGATACTAGAAGGCCAGAGCCTGAACAGGGGAGTGAGCCAAACCCATTTATGGGACCCTTTCATTTATAGGATCTCCCCAAGGAACAAAGAAACCCAAAGAGGGATATAAATTTCCTTCTTGAGGGAAAGCAAAGTGGGAAGGAAGAAAGGAAGAGGCTACCTCAAGAGCATCCTCCCCACCCTCAATCCCCATTCCCCTAAACCTACAATGTTTGTAAAGCTTCGACTGGTATTGAAATTCAGTATGTGGTTTGGTATGATAACGTAAAGCATAAAAAGATAAGTATAGTTTGTTATGTGTATGCATTATCCTATGTCGCTGTTGCTGGCTTTCACAACAGGCAAAGACTGGTGATATGTAGAAGAAATGGAAGGACCAAGAAATTTTACAAAGTGAGAGAATGAGGGAAGCTTCTTGGTTTCAGCCTCTCCGAGATGCTAGTTGCCCATAGTCTACCTTTCGTGGGTGGACTAAATTGTGACACTCGATGTCTCCACTGTGACACTATGTCTCCCACATCAGGTGGAATTCTATAATATTACAAATCTTCTTTCTTGGAGAGAGGCATCCAAAATGGATCTATTTCCTAAACCATTTTCTTACAGTAGGGTCTTTGATGCTTGGACTTAAAAGCTAAGAATCTGTGACCTTGTTCTCTGGTTTCATTAAGCGAGATCAGGGGCAAGGCTCTCTAGGGAGACGAGAGAATGAAACTTGTCACTGGGGGCTGAGGAGGTGCCGTGAACGGAAAGCACATCTTTTGCTCCTTCATGTGTCCTTCCATCATATTTGATATATTTAAACCAAGCATGTCAAACTCAAAGGCTAACACGGGCCATATAAACAAGGTTTAAGTTTATGCGGGCCGCAAAAAACCCCAAAAGCTTCAATTTTCATAGAAACGTAGTTTTATTTTGATAGAGACATGCTGAATACAACGGGCTGAAATAAACGAGTAATCATTAACATAAAATAATAGAACAGAACATTTTAATAAAAATTAATATTTTTTCTTGAACGTTAACTTACCAGACACTGAATAACTGCACAAATTCATAAGCGTAATGCAAATAAACCTATTTTTCTTGTTCTCCGAAAGCAAAATATTTCCTGTTGCGCACCCCAATCAAGTCAGTCCAAGACTAATGGCGTGGCCATCGGCTGCTAAAATGTTTGCTGCTAGTATTAGTGGAGAGAAACGGTGCATCTGCACGTAAGGCACATAAGGGAAATGAATGCAACATGTTTATAGTAATTAGTCATTAGCGAATGTTGTAGTTCGTTATTAATAATTATGTATAACAGGATATTGTAAAAAGTAAGTTAAGAAATTTTTATTAAAACGTTTCTTCCATACCGTTATATTCACTGGGCCGCAAAAATATCCGTTGTTGGCCGCTTGCGACCCGTGGGCCGAGAGTTTGACATGCTTGATTTCGACATTTGCTGTGGTGGGCATCTCCAGTCCCCTGGTTTTTCCTGAGACTGCTTTCCATCCCTTCCTGTCCATCTTGTGTATTTAAAAACCTTAATCTATTTTCCTTTTTGTTTCTCCTTTAGTCCCCATATTCCTGACCCTTCCAGTGCTAAACCTGCTAAGTTCGGCATTGAGAGACAGCTTCCATTCTTTCTTGTGAACAGATATCCCCATATTATTTTTTTAATTTTTTTATTGCTTAAAGTATTACAAAGGGTATTACATATGTGTCCTTTTTTTTTTCCCCGCCCTTGACAATCCCCTGGCCTCCCCTACCCCCCAGTGTCTTATGTCCATTGGTTATGCTTATATGCATGCGATATCCCCCTTCGGTTGATCTCTTACCC
>NW_005353696.1:105705-106795 GCF_000412655.1 Myotis brandtii | reverse complement strand
CCCTCTCTTCAGCACAGGTGAGTGTCTGTCTCCGAACTGTCCTATGAGCAGGGTTCAGTGAAAACAAAGAAACAAACAAACGCAGGCCGGCCGTGGAAACGCTCCTCTCTTACCGGCACTGCATGATCTGGTCAGCTCCTCAGGCTGCCCACTTTAGGCTCAGTCCTCCGTAATCACAGAATCGAAATCTCAAATCCCCCGGTGCCAGGAATCCCTCGGAACTCCTTTCCCCAGTCAGGGGCTGTGTCTGTCCCAAGAGACGCGGCTGTCTGCCACGTGGTCTCCCTCCGACCTTCTGGGCTCAGAGGTCTGGCAAAGTTTCCTGCCCAGATCCCTGGTTTTTTACCTTTCCAGGGGAGCTCTGCCCTTCCCGGCTGCAAACCGTCTCACCAGCTGAGTGTCCCCATATTTTTAACAGACAGATTGACAAACAAATTTTGTGGCCTTGAATTTCCCAGATTTCCAATCTCCTGCTCTTTCTTATATTTATCTATTTCTGGCAGTCTTTCTAAGCTCTCTATTTATGCCAGAGTGGCTATTACTTATGCTACATTCATTAGCTCTGAAAATCAATTTCCATTCATTCATCGCTGAATAATGCTAGTTCTGTTCAGATTTGGTGTTGTCAACAGATGAGATAAATGAATCTATAAATCCTGGCCCCACTCTGCCCACGGATGGCAGGCAGGTTACTAGCAAAGCTCTCTTCTCAGTCTCCAGTTTCTAGCAAGCTTTCATTTTTGCTCTGCTAAGGAGATAACTTTCTTAACACCCCCTTTCCTGGTCTCTGGTGTCTGAACCAATATAGAACATTAGCTATAGCTGCAGCTAGGATGTTGAAGGATTTGAGGTACCAAACATATCTCCTCCCCCTACAGGTTCTGAAGCAAATAATAAAACCATTCAAGAATCAGATAAGTTCAAAATATCAAGGGTTGTTTGTTTTTTGTTGTTGTTAGAAGTTGGTTTGGAGACTGTGGCTGGGGCCTGAATATAAATGTGGCTTCCTAATACATCCCCCCAGTCACTGATAAACAATAGGCTGCCTCCCCCCCCCTGCCACCCCCCGACCCCACCCCAGGGAGGGCCT
>NW_005353696.1:98459-105595 GCF_000412655.1 Myotis brandtii | reverse complement strand
ACCCCCCGACCACACCAAAGGAAGGGCCTCCCCAGATAACTTACCACATGTTGCTGACAGGCGGTTTGAGAAAGGAAGAGCCCAAATGGGATAAATTGCCTTGCCCAGCACTCTATGCCACCACTTTTTCATTGCAGAAGGAAAGAAGGGAGCACACCAATGCTGCCAATAGGGCAGAAGTTTCTATTTCATATAGAAGTTTCTACTTCCAAAGTCAACGATAAAGGGAGAAAGTGACTCCACACAGAGTTCTTCCTGCTTTGTGCCCTCACTTACTGCTCTTGCTTCTAAGGTCACATTTCCCAGAATGCACTGTGCCACCACTAGCACCGCATCCTTCCCACCGAGCTGTTACCTGGGGTATAAGGTCTCCATCTGGACATGGAAAGTTGTGGAAGTGAAGGGATGAGGGAAAACCATTCATAAGTCCTATCATAGATCAGAATCCAAAAGGGAGTAGAAAGTGATGATCAATCTAGTTTTGGCTGATGTAGCGTCCACCCGCCACCCCCATGTCAAAAATGAAGACAGTCAGTGAGTGAGTGATGCATTCATATTGCCTTACCAGATGGTCTATGTTCAAGCAAATCTTGGCTCTGCCATGAACTTAAGCCTAGTTGGTTTTTTCATTCTAGTTGCATTTGCCTTAGAGTTGGTTGCGCTGGATTGTTTAAGAAGCTTTGGTAACTTGTGTGAGTTTATAAAAATCGTTTTCTATGCTTTCAAAAGTTGAAGTTTAGATGCTTTAAGGTAGAGGCTCTCCCCCCTTTTCCATGCTACTGTCCTGTGATTTCTGCGGCTGCTTTCTCCTGGTTCTCCTCTATCCTCTGGCCACTCCTTTCCAGTGTTCTACATACCATCCACTCACGACACTCTTCCTTTGGCGTCTGCAACCTCTGGGGACCTGTGCTATGCCTTGGCCCCTGTCCAGCTCACTCTTTCTCCTGCTTGATCTCATCTACATCAATGGCTTCAACTAGCATATATTCCTGAGGCGGACTTCCAATACATAATTCTATCCCAAACCTCTCTCTTGAGCATATTTTAAACCATTTACTAGACAGTGTTCCCATCTGCACCTCATACTCAACCAACCAAAACAAAAATCTTTTATCCCCCAAACTTGGTCCATCTCCTTTATTCTCTCATTTGGTAAATTGCACCTCCATTCTCTCAGGTTACCAAACTTTTAAAAAAGTGGTTATAATCATTAGTCCATGGATCTAATTGATTACCAAGTCTTATTCATTATGACAACTTTCAAATATCCCTTTTTAAACCTCTCCTTACTGCCAACACCTTGCATTGGAGCCTATATCAGTTTAAAAATTTTTGTTGTTGCAAACAATAGAAATGAACTCTGACTAATTTAAAGCGGAAAAAATGGAGGTGGATTTATTTGAAAGGGTATTGGGAAAGCTCACTGAATTGAAGGGAAAACTGAATGACCATGCTTCAGGGTAGATGAGATCTGGGGCAACTCTGGGGACCTCAGTGGGTTGAGCTCAGTCTTTATGCCTGAGATACTACATGTGGTAACTTGGCTACAATCATCTTTCATCTCTGTGTGTCTTTGTCAAACTTCCAAATTCTTAGTAGAGAGAATTTGGTTGACCATCGTTGAATAAGCCATCCAGGACTAGATGACAGGGATGAGTGGCACAAGTTTATAAGCATTGGCGGTCCTTATAGTTTCTCAATCCTTTCTCAGTTCTGCCATAGCCTTCTCAAAGGCCTCTGCACCTTTCCAATCTATACTTCTTGCATCTTCCCAATCTATATATTTCTAAAATATTTAGTGTTCACTGTATCTCCTTAGTTAAAAATTCCTTGATAGCTTTTCATTCCTCATAGAATAACTTATCAGCTTCTATCAGGGATTTCACTCTTAGATTTGAACCCTAGCTATCTCTCCAGCCTCATCTCTTGCTACCGTTCTGTTAAATCTTATGTTCCAAGCATACTGCAGTTATTTGCAATTCCCCTAAACAAGCCATGCTTTATTCTAGTCTCATGTTTTTGATCCCTCTTTCTTAAATACCCACTTTCTCTTCTCTTTACCTGGTTAACTCACACTCATCTTTCAAGGCTCAGTTTAGGCATTAGTTCCAAATCTCTTCTAGTCTCTTCTCATCTGGGCTGAGTGCTCTTCCTCTGTGCTCTGATAGCATCCTGAATTTATCTCTAACACTAGAGGCCTGATGCACGAAATTCGTGCAAGGAGCTCAGCCCTCGCAGTTCCAGCTGCCTCAGCTGGCCCTCGCAGCCCCTCTCAGCCTTGGCTGGCCCTCACAGGCCTGGCTTCATCTGGAAGGTCGTCCAGATGGTCGTCTGGAAGGTCATCTGGGTGGTCATTCTGCTGTTTGGTCTAATTAGCATATTAGCTCTTTATTATATAGGATAGGTATTGCAATCTGTTCCATTCTACTCTTTCCTTGTCCCTCTTCCTGGCTAAACTGTGAAATCTTGGAGGTCAGTGACCATATCCAATTTATGTTTGGTTTCTATTAGCTAGGGTGGACTTGAATGCATCATAAATGTTCTGTTCAATATATTGAAATAAGCAAATACTGGTTTTTGAATGCCTAGTACACAAATATATATATTTCACATTTCTAGTTTTAAGGAGCTTACTCCTAGGAGGTAAATAATACCTATACATAAGAAAAGTATAGGTAGAACTACAAGATACTGTATCATTTCATGCACACACACACAAAAAAAATGACTGTAAGCTAGAATTTTGTATTTAATTGATCTGGAGAGTCTTCTCTAAAGAGGAAAGACCTGAGTAGTAACATAAAGAAAGAAAGAAGATTCAAATTCTTTGAAGAGGGTGGGAGAGTGTTTTAAGTATGGGGAGGAAGAGAAAAAGGCTCACTATGTTTAAGGAAGAGGGTGAAAACATTGTCCAAGGTAGAGGTTGATTAAGATATGGTGAAAAGAGCCCTGGCCAGTTGAGGAATGCTTAGAGCATCGGGGTGGGGCTGAAGGGTTGAGGTTCGATTCCCAGTCAAAGGCATGTACTTCGGTTGCAGGTTACCCAGAGGGCTGGAGAGATGGGGGAGGCAACCAATTGATGTGTCTCTCTTACAATGATGTCTCTCTCTCTCTCTCTCTCTCTCTCTCTCTCCCTCCCTCCTCCCCTCCTTTCTTTCCACTCTCTAGAAATCAATGGGAAAAATATATCCTCAGGTGAGGATTAAAAAAAGAAGAAGATATGGTGAAAAGGTCTGTGTGTGTGTGTGTGTGTGTGTGTGTGTGTGTGTGAAAGTCAGAGGTTAGGGGGAAAAATTTGGAACAGATTTTGTTTGTCTTTGTGCTTTTCATCTTCTGATTCCAACATAGAACACCTCAGCATTCTAGATTGCCTGTTCATCAGAAATTCCCAGTGTCTCCTCCAGAATCAAGAAAAGAATAATTCAGATATTTTCAAAATAGAAAGTTTCCATATCAAGGCTTTTTCCCCTCCTCCCTGAAGTAAGATTTCCTGGTGTCATTTGAGGTATTGTACACCACATCTTTCCATTCTTATTTTTGACATAGTTTCTGTGATTTTTTTTCATACCCTGAGTTGCAGACAAGCAGCATAAGATTTGTGCCCTCCAATTTGATGGCTCCTCTTTATTTTCATTTTAATGTAAACATGAACTGGAAAAACTAAATGTGAGTAAAGGGTGAAAAGCTCATTAGCCTATTTCCCTCGAAGTTTCACAGTTTAGCTCAGTCTAGTCATAAACTTTAGACAATCATTTTTAGGGTTTCTGTCTAGATGATCAAACTAGATATAACCCCAGATAATCACCTTTGACACTATCAACACTAACATAGATCTTTCCTCCAAACCCATAGACTTTCTAGGAGCTTCAGTTGATAGTTCTACTTAATTGTCAAGGCCCCCAAATTTGATCCCATCCTACCTAAAACAAGAAAAACAAGTAATTTCCCAGTTAGGCTACTTCACAAACCATCCTGCAAGGCCCAGCTCAATCTCCATATCCTTTCAGAAACATCTTCCCCCTAGGCACCCTCTCTTTTCTCTAAATGGTGGGTTCTAAATCCTCAACTCTTTCCTTCCATTTGTAATTATCAAAATGTGGCAACTCCCTGGACAAACATGGTTGTATTGAAAGGGGATGTCTGCTCCTCCAACTCTCCCCCATTACTGACACATGAATTAATTTTATTTCAGGTCTTTATGTAGATAAATCTCACCAACATCATAGAATTGGAATGTCACCTTGACAGCATTTGGTTAACTCTCTCCACTTTTATAGCTGAGGAAGTTGAAGCCCCGAGAGATTTTTCATTCCTGTTTCAGATTTAACCATCACTTCCTCCTCCCATTAGTTTTCTCTTGTTTCCCATACAGGATCAAGAATGGGGCTGGCACACAGTGTGTGCTAAGGAAACAGTGTTTGTGTTGAATTGAACCCCTACAGAACGTGGACCATTCAGAGGCACTGAGTTTGGCGTCTGGGTGATTAATTACTTTGGGTTGGCCCATTTAGCAGTGAACAGCAATGAACCAAAGAAGACTTACCAAGTGTGTAGTCTTGTTTGCCCAACTAAGTTATAAATACCATCTTATAGGAACTTATTTTGTAGCTGATAACACTTCGAACAGTTCTAGCCACACAGTAAACCTTCATTAAAAATGCTTCAGTTGACTGACTGTCCTCAAATAGGAAAACCAGATCTTGGTCTGGGTTTCATGCAGCAACTGGAGTAGCTTTGCCAAAAGAAAAGCACCAGGCTGTCCCAGATAGACACGGCTGGGCCGAGGAAGCATTTTTCACGCAGCTCTATGCCTTAAATTGTCCTTGAAGAAAAGTATCTGGAATCCAGTGCTACCTTTTAGATACCAAAGATTTATTTTTAAAGTGGTACAATAAAAATTGTAATATATTATTAGGTAACTTAGGGAAATAGGACACATCAAAAGGGCACAAACTTTAAGATGTTAAGTGGGGATGAATGTATTTTGGTCTGACCACAAGGTATCATCTGCTCTCCTTAAGACTATTTTTTTAAAATATATGTATTTTTCTTGATTTCAGAGAAGAAGAGAGAAGGAGAGAGAAAGAGAGAAGCATCGATAAGAAGGAATCATTGTTTGGCAGTTTCCCGCACACCCCACGCCTGGGATGCAGCCTGAAACCCAGGTATGTGCCCTGATCTGGAATCAAACCATGACTTCCTGGTTCATGGATCACGTTCAGCCATTGAGCCACATTGGCCTGAGGTGGAAGCAAGCCATCCTGAATGGGATTGATCCTGGATTTGGGTTTATTTGTACCATGCTATAGTCAGTTGACCCACCAACAACATAGCTTGACTATTTCTACTTTTCTTATTTTGGCCCTTACTCTACTACCTTCATTTTTAAAGGAGAGAGGTCTAGTTGAAGTAGTTGTAGGATCCTACTTAATTTGAACTAGATAACCCCCCCCCCAAATGGAACTGTCTCCAAGAAGGGAACCATCTACTTATTTTGGTTATTAACCCAATCTTACTGCTGAGCATCTTTTACTATGTTCAGGAAGTAATGGGTTTAATAGGAATCAGTCAAGGAATAAAGGCGGGTGGTATCTGTGTACATGAAAGAGCAGAGTATGAGAATGTTTACTATTGATTATTATTTTTACTACCCCACTTCTAGGAAGAGAAACTTAGATATGGTTAGGAACATAAGGGAGCCCATAATCCAAGCTTGATCATTAAAAATTGGAAATTTATTTGTGAAGTTCCACTAACTAGATTCCTTCTTACGGAATCATTGGCTAATCATTGGTGCAGGCAGAACCATTTCCATGGAGAGAGGCAAGTAGGCCTTCAAAATTGAAGTAGGTCCCCTTCAAGGGTATGCTGAGGGTCCAGCCACCTAAAAGAAGTTCCTTAACCAGTCTACTAGAGCACTTCCTTTAGTGATCTAAAACTCCTATTTTAGAAGAAATTAATTCATCAGATGTCTCCAAGAGGTCCCACCTGCTTAACTCTTCAATCTGAGATTCTGTTTCTTCTCCCCTATCCCATCCACCCCACCCCCACCTCCTCCCTCTGGGACACAGGCTGGATAATGAATCCTATTCTTTACTATCCATAGGTTTTTCAGTTAGTGATCACCTAAATTGGGCTCTTCTAAGTCAGGCTCCCAACTTTGTTAAGGAGATTGAAAACATGCAGAGACCAGGCCTCTGAGCAACTGGATGTTCTGCTTCTTTTTCAGCTCCTCATATGAAAAATCAAAGGCTCCAGGAACTAATGCAGTTAAACCTGAGAAAGGAAATGCAGATGGTGATGAGGTAAGGAAGAGAATTCGCAAATGTTCATTTGTAATCTTTCTTTGGAGTAGCTTAGAATATTTTATAAGCTGTGTCTTACAAACTTCCTGTTGAAAAGCAAAAAAAAAAAAAAGGGGGTCGAGTCATATAGCAAGGTTAATTGATCCAATTTTATGCGAGGTAAACAGAGACATAGAAAAGAGAAGAGATAGGACACAACAGCAATAAATCAGGGCGCAAAACCAGGGATCTTAGGGCGTGAGTGTTAAACCCGGATTTACCTAGAATTCATGGCCACTTCCTTTTTTTAAAATACAGTGGGGCCTTGACTTACGAGTGTCCCGACAAACGAGTTTTTTGAGATACCAGCTGTCTCTCGGCAGATTTTTTGCATTGAGTTGATAGAGTAATTTGAGTTAACGAGCTCCTTAACGAGCTCGGTCTCAGAACGAATTAAACTCGTAAGTCAAGGCCCCACTGTATATACACGGAGTGGCCAGATTATTATGACCACCTGACATTTGTAGGCAAATTAGCTATAATTTCACGTTGAAGTTGCTAGAGGGCCAGACCATTATAAATAGGGAAGCAGGTTGTTTACCACGACAGTAGAAGTGATTTTTTTCCCCTGAAGATATGAGTAAACACTGCGATTTAACAGCCTTTGAACGTGGGAGATAAACACACATACCCACACACACACACACACACACACAGAGTGGCCAGATTATTATGACCACCTGACATTTGTAGGCAAATTAGCTATAATTTCACGTTGAAGTTGCTAGAGGGCCAGACCATTATAAATAGGGAAGCAGGTTGTTTACCACGACAGTAGAAGTGATTTTTTTC
>NW_005353696.1:87031-98263 GCF_000412655.1 Myotis brandtii | reverse complement strand
GGGAGGGTGATGGACATGAATGGGAGGGTGATGGACATGAACGGGAGGGAGGGAAAACTAGCTGTCAATCACTCACTTCCGCAGGTAGCAAGAGTAAGACTTGTTCTTGCAGCCAAACGCCCTGGGTCCTCGGTGCCTTGGTGCCTGAGCCTGGTTCTCTAGCCTCCCTTAGATTCTGTGAGTGACCAATGTCCTCCCAACAACACACTTTTCTGTTTAAATTACATTTCTGTTTAAATGAGTTTCTTTGGTTTGAAACCAAAGAAATCCAAATCCTAAGAAGGAAGGTAGAGGCTTTAGAAATATTATTTAAGTATATTTTTATTGATTTCAGAGAAGAAGGGTGAGGGAGAGAGAGATATAGACATCAATGATAAGAGAGAATCATTGATTGGCTGCCTACTGCACATCCCCTACTGAGGATCGAGCCTGCAATCCAGGCATGTGCCCTTGACTGGAATCAAACCTGGGACCCTTCAGTCCCAAGACCGACACTCTATCAACTGAGCCAGACCAGTTAGGGCTCTCCCCTAATATATTTTATCACATCTTATTTTATGCAGTTTTGACAGAAAAAAAAACCCTGGCTAAATTTCACTTGGTATACTGAAAATACAAAGTTTTTAAATATATATATATACTATTGATTTCAGAGAAGAAAGGAGAGGGAGAGATAGAAACATCAATGATGAGAGGGAATCATTGACTGACTGTCCTCTACATGCCCTACACTGGGGATCGAGTCTGCAACCCAGGCATGTGCCCTGACCAGAAATTGAACCGTGACCTCCTGGTTCATAGGTTGGTGCTCAACCACTGAGCCATGCTGGCTGGGCACATGGCCACCTCTTGCAGCAAAAGTTTGGTTGCATCCCCAGGTTTATTCTATTTAAGTGATTTTTTCAGGCCAACTTTTATTTTATTGGCCAGAGATACTGTTATTCAACATAAAACTAAAACATATTCCAATTTGGACACGCTTGTGGGTTTTGTGAACTACTGGAGACTAATTTGGAACAGAGATGCACTATCTCAGAAAAATTCAGGAGTCAAAACATATTTTTTAAAATTTATTTATTTGAGAGAAAGAGAGAGAGAAAGGGAGAGAGAGAGAGAGAGAGAGAGAGAGACTTCAATTTGTTGTCCCAGTTATTCATTCATTCATTGGTTGATTGTTGTATATACCCTGACTGGGGATTGAACCCACGACTTTGGTGTATCCAGACAATGCTTTAACCAACTGAGATACTCAGCCAGGGCTAAACCATCTTGCCCAGAGACCTTCCCCACTATAATTCATTCCCCCCCCCCATTTATTTATTTATTTAGAGAGAGAGAGAGAGTGGAAGGGAGGGAGAGAGGGAGGAGGAGAGAGAGAGAAACATCGATGTGAAAGAGACATTGGTTGGTTGCCTGCAACCCAGGTATGTGCCCTTGACTGGGAATCAAGCCCATGACCCTTCAGTGCGTGGGTTGATGCTCTAAACCAGGGGTCCTCAAACTTTTTAAACAGGGGGCCAGTTCACTGTCCCTCAGACCGTTGGAGGGCCGGACTATAGTTTAAAAAAAAATATGAACAAATTCCTATGCACACTGCACATATCTTATTTTGAAGTAAAAAAACAAAACGGGAACAAATACAATATTTGTATTTGCATGTGGCCCGCAGGCCATAGTTTGAGGACCCCTGCTAAACACTGAGCAACATCAGCCAGGACTATAACTCATTTTTTTAAAAAACCTTTACATCTTCCCCCGAAAACAAGCCTTTACATCTTCCCCCGAAATACATTTTTCTGAGACTTCTATATGATTCTAAGTATGTATTTTATATAGCATATCTGTGAAGCAGGTTTTTCACAATATGCTTTTGTTTCGAACAAAGGGACTTCAGTTTTCCAAAAGGTAATAAATTAAATTATTGCATCTTTGTATTTGTCCCATGTTTCACCCCACCCTCCCAAAGCGATGTGTGGAGTGACTCTGCGAGACCTCCTCCCTGTCCTTCCCAACTCCCTGCAATTGCCAGCTCCTGACATTTTCTTTCTGGAGCATAATAATGGCCTGTCCTCATCCCACATCGGCCCCATTCTTACTACTTTCCTCTTCTCTGTTCACCTGATTGCTTTATTCGCCCTTTCAAGTGCGTGTTCCCTTTCTTCTGTACCCCATCTTACCACATCACCTTCTTGGGGACGTGGCAATCTTTAGGGCCCAAATACAGGATTATGTTCCCTCCCTCTTGTTCTGATTTCTGATTTTGCTAAGCCTGAAGGAGGGAACTCAGCTTTTTTCGCTTTGGATTCTCATCCCGTTGATTTACTCATCCTTAGGTAACTTAGGGCTCAGCTTGAGGCTGGGCAACCACCAGGCAGGACACGCAATCTGCCCATCACCAGCACTACCACCAGCCGAAAAATACTAAGTGGTAGACAGAAGTCTTACCGAACATTCAGTTATTTTTGGTAACATTTTGGGAAGAATTACATGCCACAGAAACATTCAGAAATGCAAAATGTTGTTTCTCCCTTCCTCTGTGAGCCTGTCGGCTCCCAGCTCAGTTGGCAGCAATCCCCAGGGCTCCTTTCATTCACAACCTTTAAGCCAGCGGTTCTCAACCTGTGGGTCGCGACCCCTTTGGGGGTCCAACGACCCTTTCACAGGGGTCGCCTAAGACCATCGGAAAACACATATAAACTCGGAAAACACATATTGTTTTTGTGATTAATCACTATGTTTTAATTATGTTCAATTTGTAACAATGAAAATACAGCCTGCACATCAGATATTTACATTACGATTCATAACAGTAGCAAAATTAGTTATGAAGTAGCAACGAAAATAATTTTATGGTTGGGGGTCACCACAACATGAGGAACTGTATTAAAGGGCCGCGGCATTAGGAAGGTTGAGAACCACTGTCTTAAGCTATTGCGGCCGCGGCATTAGGAAGGTTGAGAACCACTGCCTTAAGCTATCGTCCTTTTGTGACTTCCTTTTCTCCTTAAAGAGGTGGAAAGCAAGTTACATGTTGATTTTCACCTGATTTCACTCCCATAGAAATGAAAAGGTGGAAGAAGGAGGTGTGATCCCGTGGAGTGACTGGTCCCTGTCTGCCCTTTAATGCTGCCTTTGTCTACTTCACCTCCTAACAGCTTGACCTGCCCTTTCATAAAGCTGGTCCCCATGTCCATGGACAAGCTTCCCGGTCAGGCTGTCTCAGAACCCAGCTCTCCACGCTGTGGCTCTCATTCCAGAAACCCAGGGTGCAAACCACGAAGCACAGTGTTCCCTTTCGTTCATTTGAAGCAGCGGCCACATTTTAGTGAGAGTCAGGAGTGGGATATTGTTTAGGATCCTGCCGCTAGAAACCACTAATTTCGATTACTGTCTCTAGGTTTCTTATGCAACCGGGCAATCAAAATTTGTTCCAGAGAACCTTCAGTATTACACGGTCCATCCAAAATTGGTAGGTGGAAAAGCTTTCCCCTGCTACCCGCTCTTAGATCCCTAAAAGCAAGTCTCAGCAGTGGGGTGCAAGCTGGAGACAGAATATCCATAGGCCTTTAAGTGCCTGAACAGGCTGCCGGGTCAGGGAGGCAGAGCTGCCCTGGGACACTGGCTAGAGGCAGTGCAGAGAAAGGCCATGGCGAGGGAGAGGGAAGGTACTGGGAAGAAGGTGGTCCCTGTAGCTGAAATAGTCTTTTTAATTTATTAATAATCAGAAGGTGTTTCATTCTTTCCCTCTCCCTTCCTCCCTGTCCCCCTGTTGACAGAAAAGCAAATTTAGTGGAACTGCCTCTGCCCCCGCCCACATCTTAAGTGACATGCTGTCTTTTGTGACTGCTTTTCCTTTTAAAACGTTGTGCTTATTATGCACGGTAATGCGGTTGCGCCCGTGGGAAAACGTTAGTGAGTGAGAACGTTGGTGTCGCCCCCACCCTCCAAACGCCTCCACAAGGAGATTTGGTCCCTGGTTTCTAGCCTCTGCCTCTCAGAGAGCTAGAGAAGACCAGCGAGATCTAACGGAGAAACCTCTCTGCCCCATTGTATTGAACAGATTCTGTTACACCCTTTCAGAAGAATTAAGTCGTCTTTCTTGATTGTGGAAAGCTTTCCATGTCATTTCCCCAGCCCCTCAGTCAATGTGTGGGGAATACTCTGAGGGCAGAAAGGGCCCGTGAGCGCCAGACGTTTTCTGATAAACTTCTTTCAGAGCAGATTTGTCCAGCCCCTGTCCAGCCTCTGTCCCTACCCCACAGAGGCAGAAGATTAGCCAATGGATTTATTAACCTTCTCTTGATCTAATCCCTTTGTCTCTCTGGAAACCTTTCTGTCTGTCTGCTCAGAGCCGGTACTATGAGCCTTTGAAGCCCACCACGCTGCAGAAATTTGTGACTCGAAACAGGAAAATGTTAAGCTTCATGCTCAAAGTCGCAGAGTATGATCAAGATAAGACCATACTTATAATGACCAACAACCCACTTCCCTCAATAGAGCAACAAGGAAAGGACACCGAACCACATTACTTTTCCAAGGAGGTACTGCTCAAGGTAATGGCACCTGCAGAAGTTTCCTGGCACCCTAAGTAAGGGCCCTGGAGAATGAGGCATTAGCTTGAAGAAGGAAGCTAACGTCACATGGTATTCAGGAGCCAACCTCTTCCCTCTAATTCTTTGCCATGTGCTTCACCAAACAGAATCTGTAGCGCCTGGAAATACTGAGAGAAAGAGCTGGACAAGTTTGGGTCATGAAACTTCATTGCACAGAGAAAGGAGAGTCTTAATTTGAGATTGTTTCTCCTTAGCCAAAGATATTTAGTTTGTCGTTAACAAAGTGTAAATTAGCCATTGGCTTTCAAGTTGAATATAAAATAGCAAAGGATAACTGAACAATGAAGACTAAGGAACAGGAATGAATACCTAAATAGGAAAGGAGTAAAGGGTTATACTTTCTACAGCCAAAGATATTTAGTTTGTCGTTAACAAAGTGTAAACTAGCCATTGGCTTTCTAGTTGAATATAAAATAGCAAAGGATAAACTAAAAAATGAAGACTAAGGAACAGGAATGAATACCTAAATGGGAAAGGAGTAAAGGGTTATACTTTCTAGCTGTTGCTTGTGGGTGTCAGGAGAAGGGAAGAGGAACAGAGCAGGGAATTCACTATCACAGTATCCAGACATTTGGGACTCTCTAATATACTAAAAAAGTTCAAATCCAATCTGGTAACCAATCAGTGAACATACACTAATCTAAGAACTAAAATATAAAGATGATTACTAGTATAGGGCAGTTTCTATTTTGAAGGAACTTGGAGTCTAACAGGAGAGACAGATCAGTAAATGAGTAATTATAATATACCAAGATATATGAATCATAAGAGAATATACAAGCTACAGAACTCACAGTAGTTCTGTTGAGAGAAAAGGAGTAATCAGAGAGGCTTTACAGAAGAGATGACCCCTGACAAAGAACAGGAGAATATTCCAATCAGAGGGAAGGGCAAAGCCATGGAGACATGAGCAAGCGAGGCACATTTAGGGAGTTGTAAGAGAGTAAATGGCACAAGATAAAAGGATATAATCAAATATCCTTTTTTTTGAGGTTGGGAGAAAGAGACAAAAATCAGAAAAATTAGTTATGATGTTACTACAATCACCAAGGTAAGAGATGCTGAGGAATTGAACTAAATCAACAGCAGAAGAAGTGAAGAAAATCAGTTTAAGGAATCAGGATCTAAAAAAGATCGTGATAGCCCTGGCTAGGTAGCTCAGTTGGTTAGAGTGTCCCAATATACCAAGGTTGTGGGTTCGGTCCCATGTCAGGGCACATACAAGAAGCAACCAATGAATGCATAAATAAGTGTAACAACAAATCAATGTCTTTCTTTCTCTAAAATCAATTAATAAAAACAAATCTCGATAGTCTTGAGAGAGGGCCTAATAGAACAAGAAGAAATTAAATGAAATAAATGAAAGTACAAACAAAAGAATATAGTTAAATTTGAAGCTGGGGGTGGAATTACCCAAGACAGATTCTTATAATAGAGTGTAGTGAATGTGGAATTAGTATTTCCTTAGTTGCTACATGAATGGCAGTGAGAGATTTCTTTTCAAACAGAAGATAAAATACTAGTATCCAAAGTTATATGCTGACAAAGGAGTTAATTAACTAATATCTTGCCTATGGTGTCTCTTGCTCTTTTTAAAAATTTTATTTATTTATTTATTTATTTATTTATTTATTTTTAAATTACCAGGAATTAAACCCAACACCTTTGTTGTGGCCCCACCCCATAACAAAGAAACAGAATTTCTGGAGGATGAGGCCCAGAAATCAGGAATTTAAAAAGATTCCCAGGTGATTCTAATGTGCAGCCAAGGTTGAGAACCACTGCCCTAAGAGGTCTTATTTTGTGTAACTAGACTTGGTCCTCTACTCCTAGCTAGGACCAGAAAAGCACACCAGACGTAGGAAATTAAAATTCATAATAGTGACCTGTGGTGGTCACTACCAAAAAAAAAAATCAACCAAAAATGAAACCAACCAACTTACCAACAACCCAAATCCCTCAGTTATTCAGATTCTTGTTTACAGGCATCTGAACTAGAAAAGGAAAATATTGAGGCAGTGGGAATGGAAGCTGAAAGGACACAGAGAAGCCATAAAGAAGATAGTCTAGCCCAGCCAGCATGGCTCAGTGATTGAGAGTTGACCTATGAACCAGGAGATCACAGTTCGATTTCATTCCCAGTCAGGGCACATGCCCGAGTTGCGGGCTCAATCCTCAGTGGGGAACATGCAGGAGGCAACCAGTCAATGAGACTCTGTCATCATTGATGTTTCTCTCTCTCTCTCACCCTCTCTGAAATCAATTTAAAAAAATTAAAGCCCTAGCCGGTTTGACTCAGTGGATAGAGTGCTGGCCTACGGACTGAAGGGTCCTGGGTTTGATTCTAGTCAAGGGCACATGCCTGGGTTGCAGGCTCGATCCCCAGTAGGGGTTGTGCAGGAGGCAGCCAATCAATGATTCTCTTTCATCATTGATGTTTCTATTTCTCTTTTCCTCTCCCTTCCTCTCTGAAATCAATAAAAAAAAAACATTTTAAACAATTAAGAAATAAAGAAGATAGTATAGAGACAATAAGAATAGAAAAGGGGCAGGTTGAAATCATAGGGGAATATAAATGAACTAGAGGCCTGGTGCACAAAATTTGTGCATGGGTAGGGTCCCTAGTCCTGGTCAGAGGTCAGGGCTGATTGGGGCCTTCCAGCTGCTGGCTGGGGCCTTCCTTCCCTGGCTGCCAGCTGGGGCCTTCCTTCATTCCGTGCCGACCCCTGGTGGTCAGCGCATGTCATAGCAAGTGATCGAACTCCTGGTCATCCGGTTGAACTCCCAAGGGGACAATTTGCATATTAGGCTTATATAATATATGTATGCAGAAGCTATAGATAGAAAAAAGGTATACAAGGTAAGGAGTGAACAGAGAGGAGGAAGCAGGCAGGAAGAAGTAGGAAAGACATTAATAATATGATGTAGAATCAAGATACATCAACTCAATGTAGTGGTGTTACTTAACTAGTGCTATCTTGGATTCAAAATAACTTCTTCATTCTTGTTTTTTTGCTATGAGATCTAACTCTGTTCAGGTTCTGCTCTTTTTGTGGCCAAATTGTTAGCTATGTCTTACTTCCTAGGCACATGTGCTCTTACAATAAAACTCCTATTAGGCGAGGTAACTTGAATGGATGGATGCCTGTTCCTCAAAACTAGAGATGGTATTTGAGAACTAGAGGCCCGGTGCATGAAATTTGTGCATGGATGTGGTCCCTAGACCGGGCCGGCAATCAAAGCACGAGTGTCTGGCGTGGAAGGGCAGGTCCCAGCTGACCTCTGGGCCCTGGGCAGCATCTCGGCCCCTGGGTGCTCCCCTCTGCCTGAGTCATCAGGCCCCTGCCCGGCTCTCTCAGTGCCTGGAAGCCAGGTGGTGGCCCAGCCCCCGCCCCACCACCGCTGTTCGCTGTCTGCAGGGCGACTGGCAGGGCGATCAGGCCCTGCTCACACCCACCTTGGCCTGGCGCTGCCTGACCGCCTGCTCCACCATCCTGCCACAGTCCCGCTGTCATCAGGGCCCATCAGGGCCGGTAGCACCTCCACTGTCACCTGCTGCCAGCGCCACATTGCCAACACCCGCTATGTTCCTCGCTGCCCCCTGGTGGTCAGCACATATCATAGCAAGTGATTGAACTCCCCATCGAACACCTGGTAGAGAGGACAATTTGTGTATTAGGCTTTTATTATATAGAAATGAGTACAGAATTAAAAGGACATGTTCAGCAGCAAGTATTAAAAAAAAGAGGTTTTAAAATTCTGAAAGAAAAAGCTCAATATATATCGATTAAGTAGTTTGGTCATTCATTTTTTCATTCATTCAACAAATATTTGTTGAGCACCTACTATGTGCCAAGCACTGTTATGGGTAATAAGGATATATCAGTGACTAAAGTAAAGTTCACCCAAATGAAGTTTAATTCTAGTGAGGTAGACACACAGATCATAAGCAATCATACAGTTAATGTAAACATGTGATAAATGCCAAGACAAAGCAGGATAAAGGAACTGAGCAGAATGGGTGTGAGTGGTGATTTTAGATAGTGTAGTTTAGATAGTAATTTGAATAGTAGGCTCTTAGAAGAGTTGATGACATCTGACACTTTATTGGGGTGATGGGATGTGTCCTGCAATTGTGACATTTCACATATTGTTTTCATTTCAGATTGCTGCACATTGGGAAGAATATTAATTGTAACTTTCCCAAATGAGTTATAATGAGATAAATCAGGAGAATAGGAACCCCAAGCCATGTCATATAAAGAAAATTTCAAAATATTGGCAATGTTGAGCCTGGATGAGACAGAGAGACAGCTTAGGAGAAACTTGATGGATTTTTTCAAATTCTTTAAGAACTCTGTGGAAGAGACACTGCCTTTGTTCTATTAGGACTATAAGTTAGAAGTTACAGCTATCAGCTAATCAAAGATGAAATAGGTTGGGTTTTTAAAAAATATATTTTTATTGATTTCAGAGAGGAAGGAAGAGGGGGAGATAGAAACATCAATGATTAGAAAGAATCATTGATTGGCTGCCTCCTGCACGCCCCTACTGGGGATCAAGCCCACAATCCAGGCATGTGCCCTGACCAGGAATCAAACCATGACCTCCTGGTTCCTAGGTTGATGCTCAACCATTGAGCCATAACTGGCAGGCTAGGTTGGTGTTTTAGGTATAGGAAGATTGACCACTTGATAGAGATAGTGTGTAGGTGAAATGAGTGTCAGATCAATGGTTAGACTAGATGACTTTTACTATCCTTTCTGAAAGTCTTTGACTCTGTGACCTTTAAGAATGATGACATTATTACATCACAAAACATTGCATTTGGTGGCCCCTTCACTTCAGAGAATAGAATGTGAATGAGGTAGCCATTTCTGAGAAAGGAAGGTAGAGTCCTATGAATTTTCCCCCCAACTTATTATCAAATGTTTGATTTACTAAGCAATTCACTAATTGAATCCTTCTCAAAACTGGGTAAATTCTTCCACCGCTCTCTTCAAAGGGCCAGGGGGCAAGTTCAATCAAGTACTAAGGAAACTGGCAAAGCGTTGGACAAGTCATCTGGCAAGGAAACAAACATGCGTTAGCCCACTCGGAACTGCTTCCTCTTTTTTTGGTTTCTGAGTGCCTGCTTCCTACTCTGACAGGTTTGGTTGGATCGTGTTGGGGGACTGGAAGTTAGTCCCAGAACTTTAAGTCCCAAGGTCCTTGGTTGACTCCCTTACTCTCTCTTCTTTCCTCTGCTGCAGGAAAGTTATCAGCACAAACCCACTGAGACCGACGTACCCCCGTTGCCTCAGAAAAAAAGGTTAAGACCTAAGCTGAAGCCAGTCTTCCCTGTGACGCTGTTGAAGGATTCGAAATCCAAACAAGAACAACTGTTTAGGTGAAGCCCTGGCTGCTCTTGTTCTCTTTTTCTTTCCCATCACTTCCTTATTCATGTTACCATGTCTTTTCAATACGATTTAATACTTTCTGCTTGTTAGGGTATAGAAAGGTACAACTGTATGTTAATAACACGCAATCCCCAGTATCTTTTACACCCTAAGAGAAACTCCTTCAGAGCTAAGGTTTTCCACTAAGAAGGATTTTCAAGAGTGAAGAAAAAAAATAGCCAAAGGTCTATGATTTGAGGAAACAGGAAAAAATCTCCTCCCCCACCCTCCCCCAAGTGCATGATAAGGGCTATAGCATAGGAACACTGTGCTATGAGATTTTCTTTGAAACTAGTTCTATGAGCAGCCTATATCCCGTTTGGAGAGGAGAGAGGAGATTCTGAGCTTCCTTAGCAGGTTCACAGGCTAGGTTCTAGAAGCCTCCCTTTCATGAACAGTAGTCCCACTCTGTACCAAGGAACACCTGTCGTCGCCTTCTCTCCTCCCCTGGAATCTGAGAGCATAGTGACTGGTTCCACTAACACCCAACCCTGGGATTTACTAAATGAACTTTCTTTGTTAAGGTTTTCCACCAAGAATGATTTCAAGAGTGAAGGGAAGTATTCAACCGTCTGCACTTTGAGGGAGCAGAAAAATATGTTCCCTCAGCTCGCCTTTGCTGAAGTCCATGGAAGAGATAAGAAAGATGGTAAGCACCTCTTTTTCAAAGCAGTGGCCTACAGGACTGAGATGTGGGCAGGAGGGGCAACCCATGAAGATGAGATTTAAGGGTGAATCGCCATCTCTCATGGAGGTTCTAGAGACTATTTTCCCTTGTAGCACAGAAGCTAAGAACTGATAGAGGCTCAAGGGGTGCTAGGCTTTGAATTCTGCTTACATCTTCAAATTTCAAGATGCCATAGCACAGTGCTTCCCAAACTGCCTCACCTACCGCTTTAAAAGTTCTGGTATATAAGTTATTTGCCCTATTATTTATTGAATGATTTTTTTTCTTGTCCTAATTAATACCATATCATTAACATGGGTTTGATATACTAATTACATGGTTTTTTTCCCTGACATTTAATCAAATTCATAATAATTATAATTTTAAATGTTTATGTATCACCTAAAACTACCCAGCAGTATGCATATCACACGTGAGAAAAACTGTTCTAGAAGGGCCAAAGGATAAGTCAGTCTGTCAGTCTGTCAGTCTCAGAGGTCCAGGGTCTTCCCGA
>NW_005353696.1:86084-87018 GCF_000412655.1 Myotis brandtii | reverse complement strand
GGGGGAAGGGGGGAGGTTGAGATAAGGTTGCATGGAATGGAGGAAGGTATAACGAGAATGCTCCTTACAAATGATCATTCATTTAAGAACGTTTATGGGGCCGCTAGTAAGTGTTAAACACTTAATCAAGCACCAATAATAGCACTCAATGTCTGAGATAGATGGGCCAAGTCATGAAGGGCCTGGGTTATATGAAGGGCTTGGGTTTTCTCCACTAGGCAGCTGGGACCCATTGAAGGATTTCAGAGCACTCAATAATAGACAGTTGAGACTCAAAACCAACACACTTCGGGAAAAGGCTAAGAGGTATAAGAATATACAAGTGACTGTACCTTATAAGAATTACATGAATATCAATGTGGTTGTGGATGGAATCATTTGAGAGGGGCGAGGCTAAACGGGGAAGACCCTAAACGGGCAGTGCTTTAAACTGGGTTTTGAGGGAGGTAAGGGATGGTAGTCCGTGCTCTTACTAAGAGTAAAGACCACCTGACTCTCCCTCCCAGTGGGTGGATGTCATGCCTCATGTCCAGTGTCCTTCTGGACCCTCGGGAGAGCCACACTCACAAGGTACCCTGTGTTTTGTTGCAGTCTCCAAGAAGTCGGAAAGGGCCATGCCGACCGGGAAGGAGGACTGGGAGCCGCTAACCCTTGCATCGCTCCTGGACATGAAGCCCACCAAAACCGCGCCCGGGCAGAATGCCTTCCGCAACGGGAGGGTCAAGCAGTGGTTTCTAAACAAGACCTTTGTCATTAAGTAAAAATAAATCCTTCGGGCCGCTCGCCTCGGTCTCCGGGGACCGAGAGGCCAAAGAAGACGCTGTCCAGGGCATGTCAACCCAATAAAACCACATGCTGCCCACTGCGGGCATGGGCTGCCTGGTCGCTGAAAGGTGGGCCGGGGGTTCCAACCCGTCGGGGCAGCAGCGACCAC
>NW_005353696.1:78998-85371 GCF_000412655.1 Myotis brandtii | reverse complement strand
TGCGGCGGCGGGAGCCGGGAGGTGGCGGAGGGAGGGGATGTGTGTGCAAGAGTAAGAGGCGAGGGGTGCTGGGCGTGCGAGGCCCAGAGCGAGTCTCGGGTCCACCGGAGCGTGTGTGTGTGTGTGTGTGTGTGTGTGTGTGTGTGTGAACTTGGAAGTGCCTTGAGCCTCACAGTCTTCCCGGGGGTCTTTACACGGTCTGCTTCCCAGAGGTCCTACCTGGCGCATGGTGCATAGACCTTTCCATGCGTCCCAAAGTGAGTTGGCCCTGATACCTTGGCCCAGAGCAGAAGAGGAAGGTACTTAAGCCACCTTACAAACAAACAAAACAAAACTCGGTGTTTGATAGCTGCTCTCATAAGGAGTGGTAGAGGGTTGGGTTAGTGAAACCTCCGTGGCCCCTTCCACCTTTCAGTGTATGCGATTATCTGCTAGACTCTTCTTTTCTGCCTCACAATGAATGTTAGAAACACATACAGTCGTGCTAGCCTTTAGGGCACTCCAAAGGGCCCAACCATGATCTCATTACTCTTGGTCGTGTGGACATGACAGATACTTGTATAATATTCATATGAGAAGAGGGCAGAGCAAAGAAGACACTCATTTTGGGCAGGGTTCCTGCAGAAGTACAAGATCTTACAAGAAAGCAGTGACAGGCATCGTTTCCGAATAAAAATGATTATATTTAGTTTATATGCATAGTAGTGATGATGATCACTGTGATATAGCCAAGTGGTCGCTTCACTTAGGTGAGAGATCCCAAACATTCAGTATCTGGCAGAAAGTAAGTTTGTGCAGGGCAGCTATTAAAGATATGTTTTGTTTTATACTATAGGTAGTGGCTCCAACCCTTTTCGGCATCTGGAGAAGAGTACTGTCTTACAGGAGGTATGGCTCGGAAATATATGGTGTTTCTTCTTTTCCATTCCATTTTAGAATGGTGGGCAGAGAGCCCCTGGAATGCTGAGATCCAAAGTAAGAATTAAGGAATATAACTGAGTTCAGAGAATATAGACTTGAGGGAAAAGGAAAAGGGTTTGCTTGTCAGAGGAGAGAGAAATGCGAAAAACATTCAGACTGTGCTACATGTTGAGAATTATGTATTTAATCTTCATGGAGGATGTGTTCATTGATTTTTAGAGAGAGAAAGAAAGAGAGAAACATTGATGTGAGAAACATCGTTCGGTTGCCTCCTGTACAGGCCCCACTGGGAATCGGAAACCACAACCTTTTGGTGTACAGGATGACACGCCAACCAACTTAGCCACCTGGCCAGGGCCACATGTTGAGAATTTTAAAGAAAATGCCAGAAGAGGTATTTAGTGCAAGGTTATTGAAGGAAGTTATAGATATTAAACTCATTATATTCAGGTGATGTCAGTAAATATTGTGATTCTTAACAGTGCTTACAAAGTTGAAGCAGAATATCTAAGGGAAAGACAGTATAAAATGGAAAATCAAGGTCACATTTAATAAGTTATCATATATCATTATAAGTGGAAAACTATAGTTAGTTAACATTATTTGTATATTGTTATTAATATACATAATAGTCTTTATTTTATTAAGGTTGATTTTCTGTAATCTGAGATAGAAAAGTAGAAAATATATATAACTGATTTTTGTTTTGTTTCCAGGCTCGTCTATTCAATGAAACACCCATTAATCCAAGAAGATGTTTGCATATTCTTACAAAGATTATCTACTTACTGAACCAGGTAAATTATTTTAATTTTCTTCAGAGTTGTGGCCTGGAATAGAAATACATAACATGTAGTAAAGTACTTTCTGGTAAGTATAATTATTTTTTAAAAATTCACTTATTTAAAAAATGAACAATGTTTGATTAATAGAATAATATGTAAAACTTCTTGAGGGCAAGGTCTGTGACATATACTTTTATGCATGAAGTACTAAATCAGCTAAGCACATAGTAGATTCTCAGCATTGATTTGAATTTAACAAGTGTTAGTTAATTTAAAACTTGTTGTTTAGAATGGTTCAGAGGTCTTTATGTTCCTCTAAAAATATAGTGCAGAACCTTAGACATATTCTAAATAGATACTGTACCCTTTTTGGGGTCTGGGTGGGTATATAGTGATGTTTTAAAGCTTTGCGTTTAATATTCAAATTTTATATTTATTATCCCTACTCCACCATTACAATAATATGATTCTTCCTTAATGTCCTTTTCTATAAATGGGGATTACAATAATATCTGTTTTATGAAGTGGTAGTGATTAACTGAGATAATAAATATAAAGCATTGAGAATAGTCCTGGATACATAGTAAGCATTCAGGAATAGTTTTCATTCAGTCATTCAGCAAATGTTAATTACTAATCTGCTGTCCTAGGCACTGTTTTAGACACTGGGATATAACTGACAAAACCAACAAAAATATTTGCCCTAAATGAAATAGCTTCTATTTGCCATTATTATTACTAATTTAAATTTTTAAATGTATTTTATTTTTTTGTTCTTGTTGACTTAAAACATTTCATAAAATTTCTAGGGCCTTAGAAAATGTGATTTTGTTTCTTATACACACACACATACACACATACACCCTCACACTCTCAGATGGTTTATATATGGTGCTAAGAAGACTGTGGTTTCCGATTTTAATTCCATGAGAATATTTTATCTTTATTATGATTCATGACTGAAGACTTCATCTAGAGACATAATAAAGTTTTGTATGCACATGGAGATTGAGCAATGAGTACATACTTTTGTTGTTGTTAATCCTCACCTGAAGATATTTTTTCCATTTATTGTAGAGAGAGTGGGAGCGAATATATGAAGACTGTGGTTTCCGATTTTAATTCCATGAGAATATTTTATCTTTATTATGATTCATGACTGAAGACTTCATCTAGAGACATAATAAAGTTTTGTATGCACATGGAGATTGAGCAATGAGTACATACTTTTGTTGTTGTTAATCCTCACCTGAAGATATTTTTTCCATTTATTGTAGAGAGAGTGGAAGCGAATATATTATTTTCCATTGATTTTTTTTTTTTAGAGAGAGTGGAATGGAAGGGAAAGAAAGGGGGTGGGGGGGAGAGAAAGAGAGAGAGAGAGAGAGAGAGAGAGAGAGAGAGACAGACATTGATGTGAGAGAGACATATTGATTGGTTGCCCCTTGCACACGCCCCAGCTAGGGCTGGGGATGAAACCCGCAACCCAGGTACCTGCTCTTGACTGAGAATCAAACCCAGGACCCTTTGGTGCGCGTGCTGACCCTCTAACCACTGAGTCAAACCAGCCAGGGCCAAGTACATACTTTTAAATAAAGTTCACAAAGCCATATCCCTCTGTGGTATCATATTGGAAACATTTAAGGCACAGTTAGTTTGATTTAACTTTTCATAACACACGTTGTGTCCAAGTTACCTAAATCCATTATATAAGCAGAGCTTTGAGTAGTTGGTGTTGGTTCAGAGTAGCATACACTTTTGTATTGGCCAATAGCTCTTTGATGGGCAACTCATGTTGAAACATTTAATTATCTTGATAAGGAACTTATCAAGCACAGGCTGATACATAAACAGGTTTGGGAATCTTAGTTTTTTCTTTTGCCTAGATCTTGGGGGAGCTTGGTGGAAAAATACTTTTAAATTTCTACCACAGTTAACATATTTATATGTTTTCTGAGTTTTAAGTCAAGTAGGCACTCAAGTTTTACCAATATGACTGAAGAGTACCTGGCCTTCTAGGTATTGAGGAAGCAGTTATGAAAGTAAGAGGGAAAATCTCTTGCTGATGAGCAAGTTGGATATTCTGATTAAAGCAATTGCAAACTATTACACTTTGTCTTTCATCCTAAGCTTTCAAAGTGTTTCATCAAAATTGGCTTATTCTTAGACTCATGACAAATAGAGTGAAGATTACTTATATTCTGTGTAAAATTTAAAGTTCTGAAAGTGATTGGGCCTGACATTTTATTGGATTGCTTTAATGAAGATATTACATTGAAATGGTAATGTTTCAGGTAGCCTGTGATCTGCAGTGTTTTGACTGTAAGTGAAATAGGTTATTTAATACCTTGTTACACACAAAAAATGTGGTTCTCTTTTATTTTTTTAAATATGTTTTTATTGATTTCAGAGAGGACAAGAGAGGGAGAGAGAGAGATAGAAACATCAATGATGAGAGAGAACCATTGATTGGCTGCCTCCTGCACGCCCCCCACTGGGGATAGAGCCCGCAACCTGGGCATATGCCCTTGAGCGGAATCGAATCTGGGACCCTTCAGTCCTCAGGCCGATGCTCTGTCCACTGAACCAAACCAGCTAGGGCCCTAATAGTTTTTTGCAGTCCAATATTTATTATGTTCCAATGAGAACGACAGGCTTTGTGATGGGCATTGGATTATAGAAAGGTATTGGGTATGATCTCTGCTTGTAGGAAGTGTAATAATAACATTGCAATCTGATTAGGGACTCAACTTGCCATCATCTCTACCTCCTTGTAAATCACAGTTCTTCAGGGGTATTAAAACAGTTCCTGCTGTGAAGTTAGAGACCACTATTCTAGAACTTTTTAGCACGCTGTGTGATACTGAGTTAATTTTAACTAAGGAGCAGATAAATGGCTATGTCAGAAAAAGCAAAAAGGCCATTGTTTACAAACAATTTTTTTTCCCTGCATTCTAAAAGAATTTTGCAGAAATAAAGAGAAAAACCCTTAATTATTGTTTTCAATTTTACTTAGGGGGAACACTTTGGAACTATAGAAGCCACAGAAGCCTTCTTTGCCATGACTCGGTTGTTTCAATCTAACGATGTAAGTCCTTTTATTTTATCCTTTTAGGCTGAAAAGCTGCTTTTATTTGTTTTCCTTAGGGAACTCAGAGTGCTACAAATTAGGGAGGTTGCTTGAAATGTTTAAAATTACTTTAAAATTGTTTATTTTCCTAAAATGTTCACGAAAGGACCTATGAAAATGAAAGAATGAAGCCTATAGTATAAAGCTGCTCACCCACGGGTCTACCATGCAGTCATAAAGGCTGTCACTACCCAGCTTCTGGCATGACACTGCCGAAGTGGACTGACTGGCATGGGAGTCAGAGACAGAGCTTCCACAGCTCTGCGTTCTCAGTCAAGTTTCTGGCGGGCCTGGGGTTGCTGTTGGTTAGCAAGGCTGGCAGTTGAGAAGAGCTGGGTGCAGAGTGGGAAAGAGGACATGGAGTGGGCAGAAAGAAGAGTGAGGACAAACGAGAGCTCCCAGAGCCTCCGCATCTGTCTCTCATTACCCTAGACCACCCCGACTTTCAGAGCACAGTGGCTGCTGCTCTTCTCCTGTCTTCTGTGGCACATGTTTCTCTTTGCCCAGCTCTAGCTCAGAACCATACAGGGAAGGGGATTCTGGAATATGTATCTGCCACCTTTCTGTTGCGATAAATTGTCCAAATCTTGGCAGTCCATTTGGGAGGTATTGCATATCATCACTGGCCACGTTTTTTGACCCCCAGGACCTTCTGGGATTTGAGGCTGGTTATATGTCTAGATAATGGGAAGTTTTGGGGTGGGTCCTCAGGAACATCAGCCGTCCCTTGTAAGGCAGCTATCTCAGGGGAGGCCGCTACACATTCTTCAGGCAAAGGGAGATGATTTTCCTCAGACAGAGGATGGAGAACTACTTGCACTTACAAAGGAGGCTTGGTGGAATTTAGGGGTTCAAGGTACTCAACTGCATCAGAGTCTGCCCATATGTCTCCATTCTAATTTTCAGGGCCCCAACTCCTTCCCAGTCACGGTCCTAACTTTAACATAAGATGCCCCACAAGGGTGTGAATTGAATTTGCATCATAATTCAGCCTGCAGAGTATGCCTTTCAGCAATCTCAACCCTGTGTGCATATGACATAGAACATTTCTAGTCACATACCCAGACCTTGAGCTGTGAATTTAAAACTCTGAGCTCATTTTCTTTTACCAAGTTCTCCAGTGTACTTAGAAGCAACTAACCCATTATACAACTCATTTTTACAAAAATGTTCTATGGCAACAACTACTGGGTCAAAGCCTTGTCTTTTATAGGTTCTTTGTTATGCTTGTCTGAGGTGGTAATTTAAGTATTTTGCCACTGCATGCCATAGACTGCTAGTGTCCCCTTTACCACTGGAAACAGGGTCATTAATGGCTTTTATCAACTCAGAGAAGCAATTTAAGGTTCATATCCTTAAGGTCCTATTTCCCTTTAACCACTCCCTGTACCAAAAATTCAGTGTTTAATCAGGAAAGCAGAACTACCATGACTATTATAGAACTAGTGGCCCGGTGCATGGGGTGGGGGGGAGGGTGTCCCTCAGCCCGGCCTGCACCCTCTCCAGTCTGGGACCCCTCGGGAGATGTCCGACTGCC
>NW_005353696.1:17234-78658 GCF_000412655.1 Myotis brandtii | reverse complement strand
CACCGGCCTGCTTGCCCCCAACTGCCCTCCCCTCCTGGCCTGATTGCCCCTAACCGCCTCTGCCTCAGCCCCGCCACCATGGCTTTGTCTGGAAGGACATCCGGAAGGTCTCCTGGAAGCTCTCCCAGTCTAATTAGCATATTACCCTTTTATTAGTATAGATTATTATTAGAGGAATTAGATTAGAATGCTAGGCATTTCAAGCTATTGGAGTAGAGCCAAGGAGAAGGACTATTATAAAAGTTACGGAAAAAGAACCCACTGAATGGATGAACATATTTGCCATTGATACCTCTGATAAGGGGTAAATACCCAAATTTATAAAGAACTTATAAAGCTCAACACCAAAAAACCCAAACAATCCAATTTAAAAATGGGCAAAATACGTGAATAAACACTTCTCCAATGAAGACATACAGATGGCCAATAGGCATATGAAAAGATGTTCAACATCACTAATCATCAGAGAGATGCAAATTAAAACTACAATGAGATATCACCTCACACCTGTTAGAATGGCTATCATTAATAAATCAACAAACAACAAATGTTGACCAGGATGTGAGGATGTGGAGAAAAGGGAACCCTTGTGCACTGTTAGTGGGAATGCAAACTGGTGCTGTGAACAGTATGAGTTTCCTTAAAAAATTAAAAATGGAACTGCCTTTTGACTCAGTGTTCCCACTGCTGGGAATATATCCTAAGAATCCTGCAACAACAATCAGAAAAAATATATGCACCCCTATGTTCATTGCAGCATTATTTACAATAGCCAAGATTTGGAAGCAGCCCAAGTGTCCTTGAGTAGATGAGTGGATAAAAAAGCTATGGTACATTTACACAATGGAATACTACTCTGTCGTAAAAAGGAAGAAAATTTTAATCTTTGCAACAGCATGGATGGATCTGGACAACTTTATGCTAAGTGAAATAAGGCAGTCAGAGAAAGACAAGTACTGTATGATTTCACTCATATGTGGAATCTAATGAACAAACTGGACTACCAAGCAAAATAGAGACAAACTCACAGATAGAGAGCAGGCAGACAGCTCTGGTGTGTGAGGAGGTGCTGGGCGGAGGGGAGGGGAGGGGATGTGGAGAGGGAGGTGGAGGGATTGAACAAAAAAGAAGGAGAGAGAACTCATGGACATGGACTACAGTGTAGTGAATGGGGTGGAGGGAGTGGAGGTGGAAGAGGGCATAGAGGGGATAAAAGGTGGTGAAAAAATAAAATAAAAATAAACAATTATAAATAACCCCCCAAAACGGTATGGAGGGCCGTAAAATAAAAATAAACAATTATAAATAACCCCCCAAAAAGGGCCATTGCTTCTTTGTGGCTGTGAATGTGTAGGGCAAGTATCTGGTGGTGGGCCTGTGGTTGCTGTTGCTCAGAAGATGGGCAGTTGGGAGGAGGAGCTGGATATGGAACAGGGAAGAGGATGCAGAGCAGGGAAGAAACAGAGTGAGGACGAACTTGAAGCCTCTAGCACAGAGGTTGTATTAAAAAGAAGGCATGACATAGTGTTCTAGGAAATGAATTGCGGAAATGTAGGATTGTTTGCCGGGACAGATGGCCCTTGAAGTTAGTGGTCATGAGTTTAAAGTATTACCAGGTAGCATGGTGAATTTTTCTCTAGTTACAGGCTTCAGGTTAAGGCATGGAATGGTTAGGGTTGGGATTTTGCCAAGTTAGTAAAGAGAGAGAGGTGCAAAAAAGTTGAGTAATTGAAGTATTGACTATGGAATCTGTGTTTTGTTAGGAGGCAAGTAAGAACTGGGGCTGATTGAAATAGTAAAACGTTGATAGGATCAGGATGTAGGTCCTGATGGAATGAAAAGAGTTGTTGAAGTCAGGAGTGGTGATTGGAGAGTGAAATACTTGGAAATGAAATTATGAAAGGGATAACCTTATTGATAAAGTCTATGACAATAGAAGTGGGTGATGGCAATAGGAAGAAGGACAGGATCATTGGAGAAGAAGAGATCAATTCCGAAGAGTGAGCAGAGTTTTAATATTGTCTGTATTGGTATTAAATTCATCAATAATTATTAGTGGGGTAATATTGGAGATAGTGATAGTGAACAAGGTAATAATATTTTTTCAATGTAAGGGAAGTAACCAGCATCTATATATGCAACCAGGAATGGTGGGAGGTGATAAAGTCCAATGGCATAAGATTTGAAGCCAGAGCTTTTAAGGGGAAGGATTTACAGTGAAAGAAGGCAATACAGTAATTTTGAAAAGGCAGTGAGGATCGACTTGGACAGCTTCCCCACCCCTAGGTGTGGTGGATGAGGGTTATAGGAGAGAAAACTACCATTTGAGAGGGCTGCAGGGGAATCTCAGGGGAGAGCCAGGTTTTAGAGAAAAGATGGGACGCTTCAGAGAAGAGTTAGGATGGAAGGAATTTTGCTGGAGAACATGGTGGAGGGGTATGGGATTTGTGGAAGAGTAGAAGCTGGACTCAGATCAGGTGCTGTACCCAAATGCATGGTGGTGAGTAATGACCAGGATATGTTAGGGGTTTTTTGGGTAGTGACTGAGGTACATAATCATGAATAGCACAATGTGATTCATTCAGATGGTCCCTTAGGCAGAATATGGAATTGAGAGCATGACTTATTGGGGGGAAGGAGAGTTGAGGATTTTGCCAGGAGCACGTGGGGCGCCTTCCTTTCCCAGAGGCTAATTACTATCTTGAGAGTAGTATCCTCCTGTCCATGTGTATATAGATGGATTACATATGGGTGAATCCATAATCTAAACAATATTTTTTTGTGTTTTTGAAAATGATATATAAATAGTATCATCTTCATATTATTTTGCAATTTAAAACATTAATATGTTTTTAGGATCTACCCACTTGCTACATGTACTTCTGCTTTGTTCAGTGTCACTGCTGAATGGAACCCCAGTGTGTGAATGTACACTATTCCTATTTATTTATCCATCTCCCATAGATATTTGAGTTGTTTCCATTTTTTGCTATTACAAATGATGTTACACATAATGTTTACGTACATGTCTTCTTGTGTACACAGTGAGAATTTTTTCTGGGGGAGATAGTCTACAAGTAGAATTTCTAGACAGTGTTAGCTATTTGATCGTGTCAAATTGATCTTTAAAGGGTTATACTAATGTACACAGACTGCTCCAAATCCTCACCTCCTCCTGATAATAGTTTTTTATTGTAAGACCTAAAGTATTTGTCATTTAAAAGAGTGATTTTCAACCCTTTTCATCTTCTGGCACACATAAACTAATTACTAAAATTCTGCAGGACACCAAAAAATATATTTTTTGCCGATCTGACACAAAAATAGGTATAATTTTGATTCATTCACGCCAGACGGCTATCATTGTGTTGGCTGTTGTCCTTTTTTTTTTATTGGACAATCTAAGGAAAAAGAGATCAGTGCCCCTGACTAAAGAGTCAGGTATTGCATGTTGGTTTTTAATCCCCATCCCAGGATATGTTTACTGATTTTAGAGAGGAAGGAAGGGAGGGAAGAGGGAGGGAAAAAGAGAAACAGAAACATCGATCAGTTGCTTCCTGTACAAGCCCCAACAGGGAATTGAACCTGCTACCGTTTTGGTATACAGGCCGATGCTCCAACCAACTGAGACCCGGCCATGGCAGGTATTGCATGTTTTAAAAATTCTGTGGCACACTAATTGAAAATCATTGATTTAGAAGAATGTGAGCCCTAGCCCCGTGGTCGGCAAACTGACTCGCAAGCCACATGCGGCTCTTTGGCCCCTTGAGTGTAGCTCTTCCTAAGCCTTAGGAGTACCCTAGTTAAGTTAATAACAATGTACCTACCTATATAGTTTAAGTTTAAAAAATTTGGCTCTCAAAAGGAATTTCAATCGTACTGTTGATATTTGGCTCTGTTGACTAATGAGTTTGCCGACCACTGCCCTAGCCAGTTTGGCTAAGTGGTTAGAGCATCGGCCCATGGACTGAAGGGTCACTGTTTCCAGTCTATTCAAGATCACATACCTCGGTTGTAGGCTCCATCCCCGCTTGGGGGAAGAAGCAGTCGAGACACACTGATGTTTCTCTCTCTCAATCTCTCTAAAAATCAATGGGGAAAAAGTTCTCGGGTGAGGGTTAACAAAAAACAAACAAACAACAACAACAAAAAAAGAAGAAAAATAGAAGAATGTGAAATGGCATCTCTTTGTGGTTTTAATTTACATTTTCATGATGACTATTAAATTTGAAACTCTTTTCATATGTTTAGGTGACTTTTATTTTCCTTCTCTGTGAATTATCTGTTCATATTCTTTGCTTATTTATAATCCTTCTATTGTTTTGTAAGTTTAAAATTTATTTTTATATTAAAAAAATCAGTTTATTGAGTATAACTTGTATATAATTTTAAGTGTACAATTCATTGAGTTTGGACCAATGTAAAGAGTCATGGAACCATCACCACTGTCATGATATAGAAACGTTTCATCGCCCCAGAGTGTGGCCCCATATCCCTTAGTTGTCTCTCTTCTCCCTCACTCAACCCCTAGCACCTGGCAATCACTGATTGACTTTCTGACAACATAGTTTTCCATTTTCTAGACTTTTGTTTAATTTAATCATATAGTATATAGTCTTTTATGTCTTGTTGTTGTTTTTGCTTAGCTTATGAATTTTGAGATTAATTCAAGTTTTTGTGTGTTTCAGTAGTTTGTTCATTTTTGTTGCTGAGTAGTATTCCATTGTATGGAGGTACTCTAATTTATCCATTCACAAGTTAATGGGTTGTTTCAGTTTATGGATATTACAAACAAAGCTGCTAACACATTCAAGTACAAGTCTTTGTGTGGGTGGGCCTGTGCTTTTATTTTGTTTGGTTAATATCTAGAAGTGGCATTGTTGGGTTGGCATTCATTATGAAAGTAGTAAGCATGTATATGTTTAGTGGCCATTTTACTTTCCTTCTCTGTGAATTGTGTTCATATTCTTTGCTTACTTATATTACTCCTATTGATTTGTAAGTTTAAAATTTATTAAGCATCTATTAAGCAAATACATGTTTTTCGCCACCTTTATATCTTCTTGGGTGAAGTGTCTGTTCAAATCTTTTAATCACGTTGTTTGTTTTCTTATTGGGTTGTACAGTTCTTTATATTCTCTGGATAAAAGACCTTTATCAGGTGTTTTGTAAATATTTTCTTTCTGGCCCTGACCGGTTTGGCTCAGTGGATAGAGTGTCGGCCTGCGGACTGAAAGGTCCCAGGTTCGATTCCAGTCAAGGGCATGTACCTTGGTTGCGGGCACATCCCCAATAGGGGGTGTGCAGGAGGCAACTGATCGATGTTGCTCTCTCATCGATGTTTCTAACTCTCTATCCCTCTCCCTTCCTCTCTGTAAAAAAAATCAATAAAATATTAAAAAAATATTTCCTTTCTGTGTGTGGCTTGCCTTTTCACTCACTTATCACTGTAGTTTTATTTTTTTAAAGTATAATTTATACATAGTAAAATTCACCCTTTTTAGGATGAAGTTTTATGAGTTTTTACAAATGCATACAATAGCATTTTCACCACCACAATCAAGATTTAGAACATTTTCATCACTCTAACAAGTTCCCTCCTGCCTCTTTGTATATCTGTTATTTCTCTTAGCCTCAGCCCTGGGCAACCAGTAATATCTCTTCTTTACTTAAAGTTTTTTCCCCTTTCTAGGAAGTCATGAGAATGATGTCATACTGTGTGATGCTTTTTGAGTCTTCTTTTCAGTCACTTAGCATTAATGAATTTGAGATTGGTCCATGTTATTATTTGTATCAGTAGTTTACTCCTTCTTATTGTTGTATTTTGTACCTAAGTTTATCTGTTTACCAGTTGAAGGATCTTTGGTTTGTTTCCAGTTTTTGTTACCAGGTATGAATAAAGTTGCTATAAACATTCATATACAAGTTTTTGAACATAAGTTTTTATTCTATTGGGTAATACATAGGAGTAGGATTGCTGGGTCAAATAATAGGTATAAGTGTATTTAACTTTGTAAGAAAGTACTAACCCATTTTCCAAAGTGATTGCCATTCCCACCATGACTGTATAGTAAGTTCTAGTTGCTCTGTATTCTGGCCAGGACTTGGTATTATCTTTTTTTGTTTTGTTTTTAATCTCAGCCATTCTGAGGGTTGTGTAGTGGTACCTCATTGTAGTTTTATTTTGAATTTTCCTAATGACCTTCAAGCATATTTTCATGTGCTTTATTTGTCTTCATATATATTCCACCATGAAGGATCTGTGCATATCTTTTGCCCATTTTAAATAATTTGGTTGTATATTTTCTTATTGTTGAATTTTGAGAGGTCAGATTTCATTGTATGGATGTACCTAAGTTTATCTGTTTATCAGTTGAAGGATCTTTGGTTTGTTACCAGTTTTTGTTACTAGGTTATGAATAAAACTTGAGGCCCAGTGCATGAAATTTGTGCACGGGTAGGGTCCCTAGGCTCTGCTAGTTTGTATCTTGGAATTTTTTCATTTCATCTAAATTGCTGAACTTTGTTGGCATAAAATTGTTCAAAATATGTATTCCCATACTCTTTTGATGTTTGTACGATTTATAGTGATATCTCTTCTTTCATTCTGATATTGGTAAATTGTATCTACTCTCTTTTATTTTTGGAAAATTTGTCTATAGGTTTATAAACTTATTGGTTTCTTAACAGAACCAGCTTTTGTTTCATTGATTTTTCTCTGTTGTTTTTCTCTTCCAAATTAAGTGTGCAAAAAACTAGAATGCTAAAAAATCAAACCAGAGGAAGGGAGAAAAAAGAAAAGTACAAATCATGTAATAAATGGTAGATCATCATTATCTACATTAAATGTAAATGAAGAACACAAAAATATTTTTAAAAATCTATATTGAGTCATAAAGCAAGACAACACATTTCAAAGGAATGAAATTATATAGACTGTGTTCTATAATTACAATGGATTAGTGTTGGACAACATAAAGGAGTAACAAGGTAATTCACCATATTTGGTATGGTTTTTTTTGTTTTTGTTTTTAACCATATGTTTTGATATTAGGAACACATTTCTGTTCTGCTTCCAGCCATGATGAAGTAGAAGGTCTAGATTTACCCTGCTACCATTAATACCTAGAAAATCAAACAAAATATATTAACCGGTAGTTTTCAGGCATTGAATTAATAGGTATCCCAGGACTGCAATCTAAAGAAAAAGGAAAATAAGGTGAGCCCTTGCAGTACATTAGCTCACTGCCCAGAGGCAGGTTACAGGCCTCAAGTCAGGAAGAGCATACCCAGTTGAGAAGACGTAGAGTTGGAGAGGCTAAGAAAGCTCAAATTTGAAGGGCAGATTAAGAGAGGAGAGGGAGGAAGGAAAGAAAGAAAGGCAGGAGATAGTTTCAGCAATTTATTGAGGGCCCCCCTTTATTTTTTGGATAAGAACTGATCTGTGCATATGTAAAAGGAAACTACTCAAGGCCAAAGGAAGAATCACCAGAATACCAGGCTAAGAATAGTTCATATTCCCCCCAGTGAGAGTGGAAAGACCTTGTCATCTGGTATAGTTCTCAGGAAGATATCACCTCAGTAATCTATCTATATATATAAAAGGCTAATATGCAAAGTGTCCCTACGGGAGTTCAACCAGGAGACCGGGAGTTCGATTGCTCGCTATGACGTGCACTGATGACCAGGGGGTGGCGTGGAACGAAGGAAGTCCCCGGCTGGCAGCTGGCAACCAGGGAATGGAGGCCCCGGCCAGCAGCCGGGGAAGGGATGCCCTGGCTGGCAGCTGGAAGGCCCCGATCAGCCCTGATCACTGGCCAGGCCTAGGGACCCTACCAGTGCATGGATTTCATGCACCAGGCCTCTAGTGGGAATATATTAGCCTCAGACTAAAGCTTTAAACCTCTTACAAGCCTGAAACGTGAAAAACTGATCCCAGGTAACTTAACTTCATGATAGAGTAAACAATATATACAATATTATGTAAAATATACAGCAAAATTCAGCGCCTAACAACATAAACTTCACAATGTATAGCATGCAATAAAAAATTATTTATAATCTGGAGAAAAATGCATCAACACACACGAACCCAGAAATAATAAAGACGATGGATGTGCAGGTAATGACGTTAAAATAGCTATTCTAGATGTGGTCTGGATCAGCGGTTGCCAACCTTTCGGACCTCACGGACCACCAGTGGTCCACGGACCACCGGTTGGTGACTGCTGGTCTAGATGCTTAAGAATGTTTAGAAAGACATAACAAGAATGAGAAGCAAAATAAGACATCTAGAGACACTCAGAAATTTTTATAAAGCTATCTATATATTTATCTTTGGGTTAAATACACTGCATTGGGTTAATAGCAGATTAAAGACTACAAGAGGAAAAATCAGTGAATTTGAAGATAGAAACTATGCAAAATGAAACAGAAAAGATACTGAATAAAAATAAACAGAACAGCAGCAACAACATGTGGAATAATAGTTTCGAAGTTCTATTTAGTGTTTAGCCTAGAAATTGCAACATGGACTTTTGACTTATCAAAAGTCTAATATTCATCTTTACCTTTTTTTAAATATATTTTTTATTGATTAAGATATTACATATGTGTCCTTATCCCCACATTATCCCCTACCACGCCGCTCATGCCCTCACCCCCCCGTTGTCCGTGTCCATTGGTTAGGCCTATATGCTTGCATATAAGTCCTTTGGTTGATCTCACCCCTTTACCCCCACCCTCCCCTACCTTCCCTCCAAGGCCCAACAGTCCAATATCTTTACCTTTTACCTGTTTGTGGACATTTGAGAACCTTAGGATGCTTCGTACTTAATATATGTGTGAGTATATAAACGGTGTATGTCATAACCTCGGTTTCTGTTCATGCACATTTACTCATGTCTTTACCACTTTTAAATAAAGGATTTTATTTTATTTTTTAGCAGTTTTAGGTTCACAGCAAAATTAAGAGGAAGGTACAGAAATTTTCCATATACTCCCTGTCCCCTCGCATGCACAGCCTCCTCATTATCAACATTCCCCAAAGTGGTACATTTGTTATAATTGACGAACCTACATTGATACAGTAAAACCTCGATATAACAGACTAATTCGGGAGAGGGGGGTGTCCATTAAAGCCGAAAGTCTGATATATAATAGAGTAGGTTTTCTGAATGCATATGTTAAAAAATTAACAAATTAGTTAGATTACCTGTTTTTTACTAATGTAGATATGTTCGTGTAATTAAAATTATGAATGAAAAGTTTAATTTCACAGAAGTTTTCTGTATGTATTACTGTAATGCATATAGGAGTTTTTTATATGTATTACTGTTTAACTTTATACTGAATAGGTCTAGCAAATGAATGCATTCACCAGTCACCGAGAGTAAACAAGTGCACACGCCTGGGCATGGCTTAGCGCATGTGGGAACATCAGCCCACACGTATTAATAAAACTGCTGCAGAAAGTCCCGCCAGGGAACAGCAGGACCAGTTACTGAGTGCAGTGCGGTGTGGTCATGTGCTTATCATTCCCCTGAACATTGTTTACGAGCGATGACACTTGGATTTAAATATGTATGTAGACTAGAGTTGTCAATACGTAATACTTATTTATGTTGATGAAATTACTGCAGTGTTTTTTCCAACATATGGCCTATTCACTAAAATTTGTTAAAAGTAACAGTGAATTAATAACAAAAAATAACCTGTTAATTTAGTTATAAGCAAATCTCGGTTAAAAGCATTTAAAAATTGACAGGGTGTTCATTTTCACATAGGACATACAGACTAGAAATTTTATCCATTAAATCTGAAGTCCGTTAAATTGAGGTCTGCAAAATTAAGGGTTTACTGTACCTCATAGTGACCCAGAGTCCATAGTTTACGTTGGTGTTCAGTCTTGGTGTATGTATATTCTATGGGTTTTGACATCCACAGAATGTATAATGATAGCCATTCATTATGAAAATATCACACAGTATTTTCACTACCCTAAAAATCCTTTGTACTCCACTTAACTCCCCCCTAACTCCATTCCCTCCTCACTAATACCCAGCAATTATGGATCTTTTTACTGTCTCCGTAAGTTTGCCTTTTATAGAATACCATATAGTTGGACTTATACAACATACAGTATAGCCTTTTCAGATTGGCTTCTTTCACTTGTTAATTAATATGCATTTAAGTTTCCTCCATATCTTTTCATGGCTTGATAGCTCATTTATTTTTAATGCTGAATCATATTCTATTGTCTGGATGTACCACAGTTTATCCATTCATCTACTAAAGGACATTGGTTCCTTTCAACTTCTGGCAGGTATGAATGTAAAGCCGCTGTAAACATCCTTGTGCAGATTTTTACGTGGACATAAGTTTTCAACTCTTTTGGGTAAATATCAAGGGGCACTATTGCTGGATCATATGGTAAAAGTATACTTAGTTTGTAAGAAACCATCAAAACATCTTCTGAAGCGACTGTACTATTTTTGTGTATGAGAGTTTTGTGTACCCTCAGTGAATGAGAGTTCTTGTTGTCATTTGCTGTTGTCAATGCTCTGGATTCTGGCCATTCTATTAGGAGTATTAGTGGTATCTCATTTTAATTTGCCTTTCCCTGATGACATATGTGGAGCATCTTTTTATATATTTACTTACCACCCATATATCTTCCTAAGTGAGGTGTCTGTTAAGGTCTTTGGTCCATTTTTAAATCAGGTTGTTTTCTTATTTTTGACTTGTAAGATTTTTAAAAATATATATTTTTATTGATTTCAGAGAGGAAAGAAGAGGAAGAATGAGAGAGAGAAACATCAATAATGAGAGAGAATCATTGATTGGCTGCCTCTTGCACATCCCCCACTGGGGATCGAGCCCGCAAGTCGGGCATGTGCCCTGACTGGGAATTGAACCGTCATGACCTCTGGTTCATAGGTCAATGCTCAAGCACTGAGCTATGCCAGGCAGGCTAAGATTTTTTTAAAATATGTTTTGGATAACAGTCCCTTCTCTGATATGTGTTCTGAAAGTATTTTCTTCCAGTCTGTGGCTTGTTCATACTCTTGAATACTGTCTTTTGCACAGAAGTTTTTAATTTTAATAAAGGCCAGCTTATCAATTATTTCTCTTATGATCATTCCTTGGGTATTATACTGGTATTTAAAAAGTCATCTCCATTCCCAGAGTTATCTAGGTTTTCTTCTAAGTTTTACAGTTTTGCATTTTATATTTAGGTCTGTGATCCATTTGAAGTTAATTTTTGTGAATGGTGTAAGGTCAGTCTAGATTTAATTTTTTGCATGTGGATGTCCAGTTATTTCAGTACCATTTGTTGAAGAGTTTGTCTTTGTGCCAATGTATGGCCTTTTCTCTTAAGCCAAAGATCTGTTGACTATATTTATGTGGGTGTATCTCTGGGTGGTCTGTTCTATTCCATTGATCAATTTGTCTATTCTTTTGCCAATACCACATTGTCTTGTTACTATTTACCACTTTTTTTCTTTCGACTCTTCATTTCTTGCTATATTTCTGAATTATTATCTAGAATAATTTTCCCTGTGCCTGAAGAATATACCTTCTTAGACTTTATTCTATGCCAGTAGGACCCTGGCCTTGTATTTCTGTAGCTAGGAGTTGTTTGTTTTTCCGTTTTTGGCACCTATAAATTGCCCTTTATTTTGTCCTTGGCTACATATTTAAAATTTTTGTTCCTATTTTATTTAGCATCTCTGTATATTTGTTTAGGCAATATGTTTTAGTAGGTATGAGCCCAACTTTGTCAATACTTTGTATTGTCACTTAAAAAATTTTAGTCATTTTGTTGGGTATTTGAAATGTGGTTTTAATTTTTTTCTATCTTCAGTTTTATTCTCCTTCATGGTAGGTTATTATTTTTATATTCAGCTCTGAAGTTTTTATTCTTATTTTCTGTTTTCTTCTCCTAGTAGTTTCATATGGAGATATCTGCCTTGTACTGGCTTTCTCTTTTTAGGAGTTTTTTTTTGTGTGTGTGTGTTTAATCACCGTGAGAACCCTCACACTCTTGTTCCTTTTTCTTATTGGGCTCAGTAGTCTCCACTAGATTCTTTCTATAGCTTAAACTCTGAGTCTGGGTGTGATGTATTTGAGTTTCACTACTTATAGACATTTGAAGTTACTTGGTAGAGAATGAGACTAGACAGGCCAGAGGAACCAATGCTCATAGTGTATGGATAAATCAGAGATCCAGGTGAGGAGAAAGGGTAGACAAAACTTTATTATTGTTAGCTTAACATGTATTTTAGATCTAGGTATCTAGAAATGTTAATAGTTGAAAATGAGAGTTAGTTATACAACCACGGATACTTTAAGGAAAACATCTGTATATGATGAACTAAGGAAAATGCAGAGTCTGCCCATCCCTTTATATTTTTATTTTTAAAGAATTTAAAAAATACACTTCCCGGGACAAGTCTTTAACAGGTGAAATAAGCCACTCAGAGAAAGACAAGTACCACATAATCTCACTTATATGAGGAATCTAAAGAACAGAATGAACTGATGAACAAAATAGGACCAGAGGCATGGATACATGGAACAGACTGACAGATCTCAGAGGGGAAGAGGATGAGGAGGATGGGAATTGATCAACCAAAGAATATATCTGCATATATGTATAACCCATGGACACAGACAATAGTGTGGTGAAGACCCAGGGGGGCGGGGGCAGGATGGAGGAAGGCAAAGGGAGGGAGGATGGGGACACATACAATAGAGTCAACGATAAAAAGAAAATCTTAAGTCTTTGGACTCACACTGCCCAAGTCCAACTTTGGGTCTCTTTACATAAAAATCCAGATAATTAACTGAAATTTTGAGTTTTCATCTAGGTGTTTTCCAGTGTCAGTGCAGGAACTACTTGTGTTTAGGATATAGTTGTATTCTGAGTATTTTCTTATCCAGATATTTTTGAAAGGACTTTTTTGGGTGGATGAGAATCTTTTTAAGAAAAACTTCCTAAATATATCTACTTGGTGTTCTCATTTCAAACATTTTAGAAAGCTATTTTCTTAGGAATAACCTGTTGCCTTTTATAAATAATTTCAGCAAATATTGAGAAGAATGTGCTACCTTACCATCAAAGAAATGGCTAACATCTCTGAGGATGTCATCATTGTCACAAGCAGGTAGGTGAATGGTCAAAACCTAGGGTGGAATACTTATTTATTTAGTGGGAATGCTTGTTGTTCTCTTGATATTAATTTTACTTGTTTGACTGTAAGAAAGTCAATAGGAATTTAAAAGAATATAATATCTCAAAGCATTCTTTTCTGAAATGTGTTGTCATGTAAAAACCATCCCTATCTGATAACATGATAGATATGATTAAATTTTAAATGTTTAAAATATATGTAAACAAAACTAAAGAGTTGTGTTACACTGAAATAAAATATTTACATCAGAATATTTACAATAGAAAGAACTCCTCTACTTGAAAAAATTCCAAGTGATAATTCATAAAATAACCAATATAAAGGTTCAAAATATCTTTAGTCGTTTTCAGAAAATGTAACCAGAAAATGTAAATTAACTCGAGAATGAGTTATGATATTTTTACTCCTCAAATTGGCAAAAGAAAAAAGACAGTCATTACTTGTAAGGGAGACCATTTTGTATATAGAAAGAAGGTAGAAAAATAAATTGATTCAGTTTCTCTAAAAAGCAGTTTGGCAACTTTTGTTGAATGTTTGAAAGGGTTTATCCCTTTGACCCAGTAATGCCACATCTATGCAACAATGTTCAGAAAATAATCAGAGCGAGCACCGAAAGACTTGTATACAGTGATGTTCACTGCAACACTGTTTACATTGGCAAAAAGGATAAAACAACTTAAATGCCTACCATTGTTAATGATTACTTAATCATATTTCATAATCTGATTTTTAATTTTTGAAAATATTTTGAAACATCCTTTTTTTTATTTCAGAGAGGAAGGGAGAGAGAGAGATAGATTGAAACATCAATGATGAGAAAGAATCATTGATCGGCCTCCTCCTGCACGCCCCACACTGGGCATCGAGCCCACAACTCGGGCATGTGCCTTTACCGGGAATTGAACCATGGCCTCCTGGTCCATTGGTTGATGCTCAACCACTGAGCCACGCCAGCTGGGCTGAAATATCTTTAGTGATGTGGAAAAGTCCTCAATATAGGGCTGGATGAGAGTTGGATTCAAGTCTACGTATTCCATATAGTCTCACTTTTAAAAAAATATTTTATATATGTACATAAAACATGTGGATGGAAATGCACTGATATATTATCAGGAGGTTATTTCTGGATATTTGGGGTTGTGGCTATTTATTTTCTTTAAACTTTTGATCATTTCCAAATGTCCTAGAATGAGTATGTATAATTTAGAGTTCTAAAATATGTAACAGATGCTATTTAAAAAATAATTGCCTTCTTAATTATAACTCACTGAAGTGAATATGGCTTTGGTAAAACAAAATAAATTTTGGAGGAGGGTGCTTATGTTTAACCAGCAGTTGTGTTGACTGTAGTTTCAATTTCCAGAGCTTTCAGCTGGAAGCTGAAAGGCAGTGTAAATAGTCACTGAAACAAAATAGGCTAGAGTAGCTGGTGTTGGTTCAGTAGTTCGACAGTGGCAGGGCTGGTGTCTCTTGAATTCTCGTGGATATTCTCACATTATTGCAAAATAGATACCTGAATTACTGGAAGTGCACCATTCAAGATGGGTGGGGTACTGGGAAGGGGGCCAGGGAGGGCAGCACCATCTGGCTGACTCTTTTATCAGTTTTATGCAATAGCTTTTCCCAAGGCAATTTTTAGATTTCATTTGGCACAGCTGTATTATATGACCATCCTTAGGCGTTCAGGAAAGTGAGTAGTTTTTATAGCCCAAGTATTAGGGGCAGGCAAGGAAGAACGGGTTGGAAATAGGTATCGGGTTAGCCAATGAACAGTGTCTGCCACAAGAAAGACATAGAAAATCTTCACTAGATCAGCTAGCTTCACTAAATATTGGAAAAATTGAAAATAGATTGGTCAACTATTGATTGAGAGTTTTTTATTTGTTTAATTGCTAATATTCCCTCTGAATCTTATTAGGCTGCCTTAAATTATGGTTGGTTTTTTGTTCATTTTAAATGATTAGTAAATGTGGTAGGTAGAATAATAATGCCCCTCCCCCCCTCAAAGATAGCCCCGTCCTGATTCCCAAAACCTGTGACTATGTTACATCACCTGGCGGAAGGGAGTGAAAGCTGCTGATCAGCAGGTAGGGAGAGTAGTCTGGATTATCCAGATGGGCCCAATATAAGGCTAAGGGTCCTTAAAAGGGGAAGAGGGAGGCAGGAGGAAGGGTCATAGGGAGATGTGTTGACGGGAGCCACGTCAGAGAGATGCAGTCTTGCTGGATTTGGAGATGGAGGAAGGGGGCCGTGAGCCAAGGACTTTTGTTTCGGATGGGAAAGGTAAGGAAATGGACTCACCCCTACAGCCTTCAGAGAGGAATGCAGCCCTGCTGACACCTTGATTTTAGCCCAGTGTGACCTGTTTTGGACTTCTAACTTACAGAACTGAAAGATAAAGAAATGAATGTCTTAAGCCTTTAAGTTTGTGGTAATTTGTTACAGCAGCAATAGAAAACCAGTAGGGTCTTGCAATATAGAAGTGTATCAAGTGAATATGTTGTGTACCTTAAACTTACATAATGTTATATGTCAATTATATCTCAAAGCTAGAAAAATAAGAACAGAAAACGAATAGAGATTTTGGTACCTGGAAGTGCTGCTTATTAGATAACAAATATCTAAAAATGTAGAAGTGGCTTTGGAATTGAGCAGTGAGCAGCTGCTGGAGATATTTTGAAGAGCATGATAGAAAAAGCCTGTATTGACTTGAACAGACCGTTACTAGAAATGTGGATGTCAAAGACTCTGCTACAGAGAAGTGACTGTCCATGTAAATATGGGCCTTGCCCTGGCTGGTGCTAAGTGGTTAGAGCATTGGCCCACATACCCAAGGGTTTTGGGTTTGGTTCTGGCAAGGGCATGTACCTGGGTTGCCGGTTCATTCCTTGCCCCAGTGGGGTGCATGTGGGAGGCAACCAATCGATGTGTCTCTTTCACATCGATGTTTTTTCTCTCTCCTCCACCTCCCCTTTCCCTCCCTTCCACTCTAAAAGGAATGGAAAAATATCCTCAGGTGAGGATTAAAAAATAATAAAATAAAATATGGGCCTTAAAGGTGCTGCTAGTGAAAACTCAGAAGAAAATGGGGAAGATGATAGAAACTGGAGGAAAGGGGATCTTTGTTATGTAGTGACAGAAAGTTGGTGGAATTGTGTCCTGCAGTTATGTGGCAAGCAGGACTTCTAATCAATGAATTTAACTGAGATTTCCAAACAGTGTTGAGGTGCGGCCTGGTTTTTTTTGTGACAGTAAATTTGGGAGTAGAGAAATAAATTTAAGAGAGACCTGTTAAGCAAGAACCAGGAGTTGCTTACAAAAATAAAATAATTGTATTATACAGTAAACCCTCAATTTTGTGGACCTTGATTTAATGGACTTTGAATTTAACGGTCAAAATTTCTGGTCCGTGTGTCATATGTGAAAAGTAACACCCTTTTAATTTTTTGTTGCTGTTGTTAATCCTCACCCAAGGATATTTTTTTCATTGATTTTTAGAGAGGGGAAGGGAGGCGAGGAGGAGGGAGGAAGGAAACAGGGAGGAAGTAGGCCGGGATCAAACCTACAACCCAGGTACATGCCCTTGACTTGGAATCGAACCCGAGACCCTTTGTGGGCTGACACTGTAACCATGGAGCAACACCGGCCAGGGCCACCCTGTTAATTATAAAATGCTATTAACCAAGATTTGCTTATAATTAGGTTAACAGGTTAGTTTGTTATTAATTCACTGTTACATTTTTAAAATTCACTGTTATTTTTAACAAATTTTAGCGAATAGGCCATATGCTGGAAAAAAAAAACTAGTAATTTTGCTGACAAAAATAAATATTACATATCTCCCCCTCTAATCTACAAATTGAAATCCAAGAGTCACTGCTCACAAACAATGTTTGGCGAACGATTAGCACGAGATCACTGCATCGGGGGCGGTGATTGGTCCTGTTGTTCCCTGGGGTGACTTTCTGCAGCAGTTTTAACACGTGTGAGCCGATGTTCCACGTGCGCTAAGCCACGCCCCAGCCGTGTGCACCTGTTGACTCTCGATGTGAATGCATGCATTTGCTAGACCTACTCAGTATAAAGTTAAACTGACTGTAATATAGCAAACCTTTCTGTGAAATTAAACTTTTCATACATACTTAAATTTTAATTACACAGTCATGTCATGTCTAGATAAGTGAAAACAGGTAAATGAACTAATTTGTCAATTTTTTAACATATACATTTGGAAAACCTACTTTTTTATATAACGGACTTTCGGCTTTAACGGACACCTCCTTGCCTGAGTCTGTTATATCAAGGTTTTGTACACCTGAAACTAACACAATGTTATATGTCAATTATACCTTTTAAGAAAAAGGAACTAGGAGTTCTTAATTTTGGAAATTCTTAGCCTACCAAAATGGCAAAGGATGTTAAAATAAAGATCCAGTAGGAAAACATGCTGTAGAGAAAAAGTCAAAGGGGTTACTCTATAGTCTTTTGCTAAAACCTCAGAAAGATTGAAAGGTCAGAGTACTCACTTACACAAAACACTCTGAAGAGATCAAGGGTGGGACTCAGATTCCTTCAGCTTCTAAGGAGAAGCCAAAAATAGAGGCGGGAATATCCAGACAAGATCTCTGGGGGGGCCTCTTGTCTAATGGAGGGCGCATATGGTAGTCCCACAGGCTCTTGAGAGTCTTCGAGCAGCAACACTGCCAGTTTGAACTAAAGGGAACAGAGGGCAACGTGAAAGAGCCCCAAACTCTGCAAGCAGGAAACATGCTGCCCGCTGTAAACAGGAAGGGTGGCTCTGAGGGCAGAAGCGCAGGCCCATTGGTGGAGCTGGGAAGTATAGAGAATTCTGCCTAGGACTTGAGCCCTTTTCCAGTTTGCCTGTCTGGATTTCAGATTTGCATGAGACCAGTGACTCTTCTTCCTCCATTTCTCTCTTTTTGAACAGGAATGATTATATCTGTTATCCTATGGCAGTTCTACTCTTGTATTGGGAGCCAAGAACATCTAGTTTTATAGGTTCACGGGTGGAGAGGAATTTTGCCTCAGGATAGATGGATTATATCCAGAGTCTCACCCATACCTCATTTGGTTGATTTTGATGATATGATTGGGACTTTTGAGTGAAATTTAGGTGAGATTTGGACTTTGCATTGATGCTGTTGTCAACCTAAGAAACGTCCAAACTTGTAAGAATTTTTATGAGTTTATTTGAGCCAAACTGATGACAATTGCCGGGAAGCAAAACCTCAACGGATTGAGAAAATGCTCTGGAAAATGGCAGTTTTGCACCTTATTTTATACAATACAGTAAAAGGAGGAGGTATAAGTGGGTTACATGAAATCCACTGGTAATAGATTAGGGAGGTGGGAGAAAGCTCGGGGGTGAGGTGGGTGGGCAAAACTCAGTAATTGGATAAAAAGTAAAAGAATAGACATATATTTCTCTTATATAGGTGGGTACAGGGTAGTTAACAACACGATAACAATAACAATGAGGGGATGTGTGGTCCCTGCTCTGGTGTGGTGGGGTGTGTTGTGGGGGGGGGGGGGGGGGGGGAAGGGCATTATTTTGTAATCCCAAAGGCATGGTATCAGGTATGTTATCCTAGATGCAAAAAGACAACAGACAGGCTCAGTTAAGGTGAAGATTGACATTTGTTAGGGAAAAATACTGCCCTAGGACATGACTACCCACCTTGAACTGCTTTTAGTCAGAAAGTTTTAATTTCAGACCATCCTGTGTAGTTACTTTAGGTCTCTGAGTTTGTAAGGCGGCCACGCAGGCCTCCTTTGAGTCTGTCAGGTTTAGTGTGTGGCCCTTTTTGGTCCACATGTCCCTCTTTTGATTATAAATCCAAAGGATTCATTGATGACCAACCTTGTGTTTGGATAATGAGGTCCCAGGGTGCTAGGAAGGCTTATTCCTAGGAAGTCTCAGAATCAGCATCTGTCTTGCTGAATGATGGACCATTGGGGATGGGGCAAGACAGGAACCTTGGATGGAAGTCAAGGCCAAATTTTCTCAAAAGTGAAAAGTAGATAAATGGGAAGCATTCAGGTCTTAAGGGCCTTTATTAAGAAAAATACTCTGGGTCATTTCTAACCTATAAGCTATCATGATCCAAGTTTTGTTGCCTAATTTTCCTATGTATTTTGCATCTAGTATAGCATTCACTTATAGTTTGAGGACATACCTTACATCTTTCCAGTTTTCATAATCTGACCATGAGATGGATTCCTATTTACTGTGACCCATCTACTTCCATTGGAAGCACTCGTGTGCTGTTGTTGATCTGACTTCCACTAGTTCTGCAATTGGAAGCTGTAACCTTAAGTTTTAATCAGAACCAAGGCTGTAAGAACACAATGCTATAAATTACAATTACCATTTACAATATCAGAGGCCAAGAGGACAGTAAGAGTTTCAAGATTTCCTGTGCCTCAGTAGTAGTTATAGAGGGCCATGTTTTTATGCCATTTCAGCTTCTACCTGAATTAATAGAGTAATCTTTGTTGGGTTAAGGGGTAAGTATATTCCCATAATTAGATTCTGGAATTTATATGTACAATTCCTTCCTTATATTGTTTTTCACTAACTTTCTACAACTGCCCTCCGCTTAGTTTGTCTCTTTTTATTCCTTCAAAAATATCCAGCTTATTAGGACAAACTATTTTAACTTCTCTTAAAAACATACACATCCTTTTCCTTCTTTTTGCAATAGCATTTTTTCTAAATTTCAAAAGAGAAGCTTATAAAAAAAAGAGTATTATAACACCTTCAGCAATTATTAACAGTTGGGCTATATACACAAGGTTTGAGAAAAGCCTAAAGAACAAATATAATAATTATTATTAATATTAGCAGACAGGTAAATACATTCAAACAAATAAAATTCAACATCAATTTGTAGGTATACCTTGCCTTGTCCATGTCTTGGGATAGCTGTCTATTTTTGATGTTGTCAATTTCTCATCCTGGAGAAATCTTTAAATCTCCACTGTAGGAAGAGGTGAGTGTCAGAGACAGGGGCAGATGTCCATTTGTGGTTAAGCACCTGATAAGGTCCCTTCCCATAATGTTGGAGAGAGTTTTTGATTAATGTCTCTTCCAATGGACAAAAAGCTCCTGGTTGTAAGTTGTGGTCTTTGAAGTCTTCATCTTCCAGGAGTGCACTGTGGAATGAATGTTACTAATTTATCAGTTTCTATAAGCTGGTTAATGAGCCCTTGATAATACAGAATGTCTTCTTTTAGTAAAGTCGATTCATATGTCCCTTCATCTTGATTCATAGGGCAGCTGGTAGACTATTTCATAAAGAGAAAGACTATGTTTATCAAAAGAAGTAGATTTCAGGTTGAGGATCAGTATAGGGAGAGCTTTTGGCCACGGGAGATTAAAAGTTTCTGAAAATTTATCTAGTTGAGTTTTAATTGTACCATTTGTATGTAGTAGTTATAGAGGGCCATGTTGAGGGAGAATTGAGGGTGATAGGCACAATGAAAATATTATAGAATAGGCCACGTGTTACAAATTGATTGCATTATTTGACCAGTATAATGAGTCCCTCAGTCACTGTAACTCAGAGGGAATTCCCCAATTGGGAATTAATTTTTTTTCTAACAATTTACCTACCATTAAGGCTGTGGCTCTCTTGCCAGGGAATGTCTCAACGCATACAAATAATAGCTAACACATATTTCTGTTCTTTAGATGGTGGCATTTGGATAAAATTCAGTTACCATACTTAAAATGGATCTAAAGGAAGTGGGAAATATCCTTGGAACCTGTGGAATGATTTCTCGGGATTATATTTGGATAAATAGAATATGTGCTGTACAGTTTTTGAGTTACAGTAGCAGTAATATTTTTTACTTCGTGAAATTATTTTTTTCAAGACCCAATGTTTTAGCTTATGTACATATTAAAGTATAGGTAATTAAACCACTATATGTGAGATTGGTTTCTGAAAAGTTGTATCTGTTTGCCTGAGACAAAGGTTCTCCCTTTTAGTTGTCATATTCTCTTTTCTTCAGCAGCTGTCCATTGGAATTATAAAATTTTTCTTTTTTTAAATTAATTTAATAGGAAGTAAGGTGAGTCTCAGGTCTGGATAATTTGGCTGTTTAATGCTGCCGATCTAGCTGTAGCATTAGCTAGTAATTTCCTTTTGTTTCCATGGTGGCAGCTATTTAGAATGTTCTGGAATTTGGATAACTGCTAATTGTTTCAATTTCTGTATGACATCTAATAATTTTGCAACCTATTTTCCATTCTTTATGGGCTGCCCTGAGGAAATTAAGAAACCTTGTTACTTCAACAATATTCTAAAGTTGTGAGCGACACCAAAGGCATAGCTACTATAGGTGTAAATATTGGCTATTTGATCTTTGGCCAGTTGACAAGTTCAAGTTGTAACAATTAATTCAGCTTGCTGGGCAGATTTTTTTTAGGTAGTTATTTCATGTCTAGCTTGGTAACATACCTGTTTATCTTTCAGAGATCCATTTGTAAGCCAGATTAAGTCAGCACTATCAAGGAGTTTCCTATAAACCACTCCTATGAATAAGAAGGTGACCAGTAACCAAAACACTTTCATGGATGTCTTCATCCTGTAAAGAAAGTAGCATAGTTGCTGGGTTGATTGTAACATCAAGTTCAAGTAAAATAGGTGCAGGTGGCAAGAGTCAGTCGGCTGACAGAATATTGAGTATGATAAGAATTTAGTGGAGTTCAACACAATCCTATATAATAAAAAGCTAATATGCAAATTGACCAAAAAGCAGAATGAACAGTCGCTATGACACGCACTGACCACCAGGAGGTAGATGCTCAACACAGGAGATGCCACCTGGTGGTCAGAGCGCTCCCACAGGGGGAACACCGCTCGGCCAGAAGCCCTGAGCAGGGCTCATGGCTGGCAAGAGCAGTGGTGGTGGCGGGAGCCTCTCCCATCTCTGCTGAGCTAAGGAGCAGGGAGCGGGCCTAAGCTGGCAGTCGGACATTCCCTGAGGGCTCCTGGACTGCAAGAGGGTGCAGGCCAGGCTGAGATACCTCCCCACCCCTGAGTGCATGAATCTCGTGCACCGGGCCTCTAGTGAGAAATATAAACAAAAGAGAGCCCATAACTATCTTTTCTGTTTGCTTAACAACATGTCTATAGAAGAGATGGCTGTTATGCAGGGAGGGAGCCCTTTGGCTACTGAGTCTAATTGCTGACTATAATAGCCTGTAGTTCTATGATAATCTGTATATTTTTAATTTTTTAAAAAAGTATTTGCTTTATTTTTAATGTGTGTTTTTTTTTAATTGATTTCAAAGAGATAGAAACATCTAATAATGAGAGAGATAACTGTTCAGCTGCCTCCTGCATGCCCCCTACTGGGGATCGAGCCCGCAACCCAGGCATATGCCCCGATTGGAAATCAAACCGTGATCTTCTGGTTCACTGGTCAGCACTCAACCACTGAGCCACACCGACTGGGCCTGTATATTTTTTAGTTAAAACTCCTTTATTTTCATGTATAAAAAGTTGGAAAGTCTATAATTAAGGTGTCCCAGAGTGGAAGCTTTAGATGATTCTTTAGAGATTTTATAGCTTGTTTCCCTTCTGGGTTCCACTGAATTGGGTCAGGTCAATTTGACTTTAATAGACATATAGAAGCTGGGCCATTAATGAAAAATTTGGAACCCAATTGTGACAATATCCAGTCTAACCCAGGAATTCTCTAAGCTGCTTTCTTGGTTTTGGAAGAGGAAAAAATAGGATTCCTCTGAATCTTTCAGGGTTAATTAGTAGCCCATTTTTAGAGATGAGATGGCCAAGGTATTTTACTTGAGGTAAGCAGAATTGAAGCTTATCCTTTGAGACCTTATGTCCTTTTATAGCTGGCTATTGTTATAGACAAATTGTGTCCTTTTTCCAGTCTAGTAATGTCCTAGAGCATAAAAGTAAATTATTCACATACTAGAGGCCCCATGCAAGAATTTGTGCACAGGTGGGATCCTTCGGCCTGGCCATCCATCGGGGATGATTGGGACCGGCCGGCTGGCGGCGGGGAGGGACCGTGGGAGGTTGGCTGTGGGAGCACACTGACCACCAGGGAGCAGCTTCTGCATTGAGCGTCTGCCCCCTGGTGGTCAGTGCACGTCATAGCTACCAGCCGGTCATCTGGTTGTAATGGTCGCTTAGGCTTTTATATATATAGATTGGATTAGAGTGAAATCTTGTAAAATCTCTAGAAAAAAATTTTACATCATTTAAGTAAGCTTTTAGTATCTAAGAGAAATAGGTGGGACTTTGTATATCTCTAAGGCATTACTGTTTAAGTAAACTTGTAATCTTCCCAGGTGAAAGCAAAGACGTATTGACTGTCTTTTTCTGCTGGAATGCTGAAAAAGGCACCACACAAATCTATTACTGAAAGCTATTGGCAGTCCACAGGAATAGCTGATAATAGGTTATTGAATTTGGAACCACAGGATGTTTGGGAATAATTGTTTTATTTATAGCTATGAGATTTTGTACTAATCTCCCTTCTCTGAGTTTCCTTATTGGAAGGAAAGGAAAATTACAGGGGCTCTTGCATGGAATTGTAAGCCCCTTTAAAAAAGTAATCTTGTATATTGGGCTGACTTCCAGCTTGTGCATAAAGAATATTGGTGATTGGAAAAGGCCTGTAGTTGCATTGGAATGTCCTGTAACAAGCATTCAGTTCCTCTTGTGAGGGAGGTTTCTTTAAAATCATTTTTCCCCCAATTGGTTCAGTACCTGATTTATTGACTTCTAAATACATTTCACCCTTCTGGAAAAAGGGTAGTGGGCATCATTAGTTTCAAGAAAATCTTGCCCTCTCAGGTGAATTGAGGCAGATTTGATCAGCAATATATGTGTATTCCTGTAACATTCACTAGTTAGAAGGGGACAGGTTCTCTCTTCCTCTCTGAAATCAATAAAAAAGACAGACATTGGTAATTAGATATCCCTACCATTTGCACAGAAGCTTTACTCCACCATAGGTGTGGTTAAGAACAGATAAAGTAGCCCCAGTATTTGAATGACCTTAGTAATTTCCCCCCTTTTTATGGTAGATTTTAATTTTTCTTAAACTATCAGTAAAGGGGAAAACATCCTCAGAGCAAATCTGTGCTTGTTTTTCTCTCTTTTTAAATTTTCTCTTTATAAATCCTATTTCAGCTTCCTATAGTCCTTTTTAAGGTGGCCTGGCTTTCTACAGATTCCTCTATAGTTTCCCAGCAGACTATATTTAGCAATTCTGTTGCCAGAAACCAGTAGGTATATTAATCGGAATAGGTCAGAATAGCCAGGATTACATGTTCTAAACAGTTAAGTTAAATTCCTTTACAAACCCATCAGTGTCCCTGAGAAAATCGGGGAACAGTTGCTGGTTCCTCTCTGCCTGAGACCAGATTTTCTGCAAAGGGAGCTGCTAGAATCCCTGGATTATCCTTGTCTGAATTCCTATTCTCATTTTCCCTTAGGTCAGTGGAGAGTGATAGTGCAGGAGATACAAAGGAGATAGAAGGGAAGGAGGAAGGGAGGGGCAGGGTAAGTCAGGACAAGGAAGCTCAGAGAGCAAATATAGTGGAGCTGTGGAAGGTGGAAGAATGAGAAGTTGGCATTTATTAGCTTCAGAAGCCTTCTTTAGTTCAGAGCCAGTCTCTAAAATTTCTTATTTCTTTTAAAAACAATTTATGCTCTTCCTAGAAGTTTTCAATTTCCTAATCAAGATATGTTTTCCATTCATTCAGTTTAATTTTAGAGCCAGCATTTTCTAATTTTGCACGCAAAAATTAAGTGCCGAAAGAAAACTTGCATTTTTGGCCATTTTAAGTTGATATCATTTCTAGTTAAATATTCTGATTTCTGTTAAGTATTTGCAAGTAAAGGCTTCCTACGAGGTGTATTAATGGAGTCTGGGGTTTGAGAGTTTCTGGCCTTTTGGTTTTTTGTTTGTTTAATCCTCACATGAGGATATGTTTTTATTTATTTTAGAGAGGTATGAGAGAGAAATATCGGTTGGTTGCCTGAACAACTGGGGATCGAAAACACAACCTGGGTATGTGCCCTAACCAGGAATTGAACCCATGATCTTTTGGTGTATGGAATGATGCTCCAACCAACTGAGCCACATTGGCCAAGGCATTATTTTGGGATCTGTAGAGTCTGAACAAATCTCTAGGGATAGTGTGTAGTGCAAGCATGTCAAACTCGCGGCCCGCAAAGAATATTTTTTGCGGCCCAGCCAATATAACAGTATGTAAAAAAAAAAAAGTTTTAATAAAAATTCGTAACTTAATTTTTATAATATCCTGTTATACATAATTATTAATAACGAACTACAACATTCACTAATAACTGATTACTATAATTGTGTTGCATTCATTTCCTTTACCCACCTAACGTGCAGGCACACCATTTCTCTCCACTAATACTAGCAACGAATATTTTAGCAGCCGATTGCCATGTCATTAGTCTTGTACTAACTTGTTTGGTGTGTGCAACAGGAAATATTTCGCTTTTAGAGAACAAGAAAAATAGGTTTATTTGCGTTACACTTCTGAATTTGTGCAGTTATTCAGTATCTGGTAAGTTAATGTTCAGTAAGAAATACTATTTTTTATTAAAATGTTCTATTTTATGTTAACGATGACTCATTTATTTCAGCCCTTTGTATTCAGCATGTCTCTATCGAAATAAACCTACATTTCTGTGAAAATTGAAGCTTTTGTTTATTTTCGGTCCACAGAAACTTAAGCCTTGTTTATTTGGTCCGTGTTAGCCTTTGAGTTTGACATGCTTGGTGTAGTGGGTCTAAGTGTGCCGCTTGTTGGTTGAGTTCCCCAGGGCTCTCAGCTCTTAAGTTACATCAAACCTCTTATGTGCTTTTGTTTCTCTCCCCAGCTGTCTAATACAGCTGTGAGGACTCAGAGTGCTAGGTGACCAACCTGGACAAGCGCAACCCTGGACAAGGCAATTGTTTAATTACAGTTGAGTTGGAATTCCCTATGGGGCTTCTGCATGTCATGGGTAATGCCCCCTGACACCTCTACAAAGATTCTTAGTCAACTAAGAATATCCGAGATTCAGGCTGGAGTGAGTATGTGCCCCTTATCTTCAGAGCAGAACAAGTTCAGGCTCGCATTTGTTAGCAAAAGGTTTTTGTTCAGACTTTCAGAAAGCAGTTCCAATGGAAAAACCAAAGTTAAAAATCAGCCACCTATTTTTCCTTCAGTCCTGCCTTTGCCTGGGTCCTCTCAACCCTTAACTTTTTAGTTCCACCTTGAGGATTAAAAAGAAAGAAAAATAAAAGGCAGCTCAAGTAAAATCTGGGCCTCTTACTTTAAGACAGGGAGGTCTGGAATTCTAAACAAAACTCACCCAGGTCCACCCGATGCAAAACTAGGAGCTGGTAGGTCACAATGGACCCGTGCTGGTACCTAGCTGAGTCTAGTTCGGCAAGGTGGTCCTGGGTGGGCTTCTTCGGAATCCTGCTACACCAAGTGAATGTCAACATAAGAAAAATCCAAACCTGTAATAATTTTTGTGAGTTTATTTGAGCCAAACTGACAGTTATTGCCAGGGAGAAACACCTCAACAGATTGAGAAAATACTCCAGAAAATGGCAGTTTTGCACCTTATTTTATACATGACAATCATAAAAGGAGGCGTAAGTGGGTTATATGAAATCCATTGGTGATAGATTAGGGAGGTGGGAGAAAGGAAAGTGGTGGAGGAGGTACCTCTGGAATTGGATAAAAAGTAAAATGAGAGACATTTCTTTTCCATAGGTGGGTACAGGATAGTCAGCAATCAACAACACCATAACGGTAACAATGAGGGGATGTGTGGTCTCTGCCCTGGTATGGTGGTTGTGCTTTGAGGAATATGGAGGGGGAAGGAAATTACTTTGTAATTCCAAAGGCATGTTATCCTAGGTGCAAAAAGAGACAGGTTCAGTTAAGGTGAATACTGCCCTAGCTGGTGTTTTGCTCAATAGTTAAGAGCATCAGCCCCAGGACTGAAGGGTGGTGGGATCAGTTCTGATCAAGGGCACATTCCTTGGTTGCAGGCTGGATCCTGAGCTGGGTTGGAGTTTATGTGAGAGGCAATCAATCGATGTGTTCTCTCACAAGGATGTTTCTCTCTGTCTTTCCCCTTTCCTTCCACTCTAAAAAAAAATAAAAGGTGAAGATTGATCTTTGTTAGGGTAAAATACTGCCCTAGGACATGACTACCCATCATGAATTGCTTTTAGTTAGAAAGTTTTAATTTCAGACCATCCTATGTCGTTACTTTAGATCTTTGTAAGGCTACCACTGAACTCTCCCCTGAGCTTGTCAGGTTTAGTATGTGACCCCTTTTCATCCACACTGTAATATGTTGAGATTTGGGAGATTCTGGGGATGGGGTGAATATGTATGTACGGGTTAATTTTGCCTATGAGAGGGGTGTAGCCCTGCTGACACAATGATTTTATTTTGGCCCTGTGAGACCTATGTTGGACTTCTAGCCCATAGAACTATAAAGTAAAGCATTTTTGTTGTTTTTAGACACTGATCGTAGTCATTTGTTACAGCAGATGTAGAAAACTAATATAGTCGATGGCCATTAATTGTGTTAGTTTGGCAAGAAACCAAGGAAATTAAGAAAGCCTGAAGGCATGCCCTTCACAACTGAATATATATGGATGGCCAATAAGCACATGGAAATGTACTTAATATAAATAATTACGAGGGAAATGCAAATTAAAACCTCAGTGAGATATTATTCTATACCCACTAAAATGATTAAAATAACAAAGCCTTGGCAATACCAAAATCAAAAAGCCTGCTTCACTATCAGGTATATGGAACAGTTGAAACGCTCATACATTGTAGATGGGAATGTAGTGTTGAGGTAAGAACATTCAAACTGTGTAGAGAATTTTTGTAAGTTTATTTAAGCCAAACTGATGACATATGCGGGGGAGCATGATTGTAAACACTCCAGAGCCGTGATTTTCAACCTTTTCCATCTCATGGCACACATAAACGACTAAAATTCTGTGCCACACCAAAAAATATACTTTTGTCCACCTGACAATAAAAATAGATGTAATTTAAAGAAAAAGGGTATAATTTTGATTCATTGACACTGGACAGCTATTGTGTTGGCTGTTGTCATTTTTTTGAGGATCTAGGGGCAAAGAGGTCAGTGCCCCTGATTAAATAATCAAGTATTGCATGTTTTAAAAATTCTTGTGCCATACCAGTTGAAAAATCACTGCTGCAGAGAATAACAGTCTTGCAGTTTCTTTTATGCATTTGGAATTAAGGTGGGAAGGTAAGGAAGATTACATCAGGACCGTATAAGGTCCCTGAAATCATTTGGTCTGGCCCTGCCAAGGCAACCACAAGTGGGACTTGAAATTCAATAAATCTAGGAGCTTTTTTCATAGCAACATAAATTTATATTAAGTGAATTATATTAAGCCAATGATGTTATAAATACCCAAATGGTCCTTGGCAGAAAAAAGGTTCCCCACCGCTAGAGTATAGGAAGGTGGGAGAAAGCAAGGTGGAGATTGGATTACAGGACAGTTTTCAAGATTATGTGCTCTCTTGAGGGTGGTTAGGCTTATTTTAAAGATGTGTTAACCTTGATGCACAATGGCCAGGCTTGCTTAAAGCAAAGATAAATCTTTTTTTTTTTTTTCCCCCAGAGAGAGGAAGGGAGAGGGAGAGAAAAACATCAATGATGAGAGAAAAATCGATCAGCTGCCTCCTGCATGTCCTCCACTGGGGATCTAGCCTGACACCTGGGCATGTGCCCTGACTGGGAATCAAACCATGATCTCCTGGTTCATGAGTCAATGCTCAACCACTGAGCCACAGGCAAGAAAAACCTTTTATTAGAAAGTTATATGCCTGGGGCATGACTACTCACCATGACCTGCCCAGTTAGGAATTTACAATCAGATCATCCTATGAGGTTAATTTTCATAGAACCCCCTTTTTTGTCCACAGTAGAATGGTACAATTGTCTTAGAAAAACTTTACCCATTTCTTAAAGTTAAACATATACCTGCTCTGTGACGAGCAATCCCATTGCTAGATTTTACACAATAAAAATAAAAATATATGGTCACAGAAAAGACTATAAGCTGATTACTTAGCATCTTTATTTGTGCTTGCCTTAAATGGGAAACAACCCAAAAGTTCATCAACAGGTTAATGGGTAAACAAATTGTGGTATATTAATACAGCGGACTACTCCTTGGCAATAAAAAGGAACAAATTGCTTATTTGGGCAACAACACGAATACATTTCTAAACATTATGTTGGAACAAAAGAAAACCAGTGATTCTATTTATGTGATTCTAAGACCAGCCAAAACTCAGCTGTGGTGATAGAAACCAGAAGTCTAGTGCGTTGGGGGGGATTGACTGGACGTAGGCCTGAGAGAGTTCTCTGAGATGCTGGAACTGCTCAGTGTTTTATTTTGAGTGGAGGTTACGTGAGTGATCCCAATTGCTAAAAACATCTAACTGAGCACGTAAGCTGTGCATTTTTAATTATGTATAAAGTATAACATTTAAAAACAAACTAACACATGAGCTTTGGTTAGTTAAAGATGGTCATCTGTATTGACAGTCTGGTCATCCCACTTTACCCCGCTCTGATGAGCCAGCCCAGGAAAGATGTACCTGAAGATTGCTTAGAATTCCGGAATTGAGTCCTGAGGAAGGATCTCGCATTAGGGAGTAGCAGTGGCCTGTGGGCTGGGGCTTGGGTATCAGTATGTGATAGGTTCCATCCCTAGTCTCAGAAAATCAAATGACCAGTTCATAAACCATAATTTAGGAGGAAATATATTGGTTGTAGAAACTGTTGTCTGGCAGGCAGTTTTGAAATCAATTGTTGGGATACTGTGAGGATTTGGGTAGGGGGAGGGCAATATTCTGAGGTTCCTGAGGGAATAAGAAGCTAAGTTCATCCACTTACTTGGAAAGAGAAATTCCAGCCTGAAACAGCTTTTCTACTTGAATGGTGGCCAGCTTTCTGGGCTTCCCTTAGCGCAGTCAAGTTAAGACATAAAATTAACCATCACAGTGCGTTTAATGGGTGTTGAGAACCTTTCTGTATGCTGCTTCCCTTCCCTCTCATGCCCAGTTGACAAGGAGACTGCCCTGATTTGTTTGGGTTAATACCTATTCTCTTTTAAAATGAAATTGTGGAAGATTTTTGAGAAATGATGATGAATATGATGCCAAGTCTTAAAACTTCCTTCTCAAAGCCTAATAAAATGAGTAACAATGAATAAAAGGGAAAGCTGGGGGACTTATAATTCTAGCTGAGATGGAGTAAGGACACTGCAGGCTAACTCTCCCATGATTACAACAAATCGTCTGGATCAAAGTACAAAAAGCAGATACCTAAGGCCCCTGAAAAGTGAATACAGTAATAGCAGGTGAATTTGGGGAGAGAAAACAGTAATTAATGAATAACCAATATAGTAACAGTGAGTTTCATGGTTATTTCTCCTCTTCGTACTCTGGGTTTGACCCAAGGGCAGGCTAAACAGGGGAACTGTCTATTGACAGGGTCAACAAAGACAGACAGAAGCCCATCTCTGTGGCCTGAGCACCAGCTCAAAGAAAGGCCCCTATAAGCTGAAGAGCATGGGGGAGAATCCTTGTTTGTTTTAGTTTTTCTGTTTACTTTCCGGTCCTGCCCTGAGGCCAGCCCCAATTGTGAAACAACTTTACTGTGGTCTGAGCAGTGTTGCAGACACCTAAAAACTGTGAGATAAAACCTGTCCCTGAGGAAAGGGAACCTTTGTGTGAAGAGTGGGGGGAAATTTTTTGGTCTTCTACTTCTGTGTCTTGAGGACCTACTTGCACAGAATTATGCAGATGCACAGGGAGCTAAAACTGAGAGAATCCCATATTCCTGACTAGAAGAACTGGGAAAAGGAGTCCTTGAGAGACAGAGTGTGGGAGCAGTGACGTGCACGAAAGATCAGGCAGAACTTGTCGTCTGAAGCTAACTGGGTGGATTGCTTGCTGAAACAAAAGGCAACATTCCTCAGAGACTTTTAACAGGACCCAGTCTCCTGACAATATTAAAAATGTCCAGCTATAATCCAGTATTAGTCAACCAGGAAAGACTGACCAATTCTCAAGAGAAAAGGTAATCAGTAGATGCCAACCCCCAAATTACCTAGATTTGGGGGTAAAAACTTGAAAGCAGCTAGTGCAGCCATGCTCCATAAAGGTGAACACTCTTGAGATGAATAGAAAGTAATTCTTAGCAGAGTTATATGTAAAAAGAACTAAATGAAAATTTTAGAAATGACAAAGTAGAATATGTGAAATAAAATTCATTGACTGGCCTCAATAACAGAATGGCTTTGTCAGAGGAAAGGGTCCATGAGCTTGAAGATAATTCAGTGAAATAGTCCCAACTGAGAACAGAGAGGAAAAAGTAAAATAAGCCTCCTATTTGCTTTTTGTTTTTTAAACATTTTATTGATTTCAGAGAGAAAGGAAGAGGGAGAGAGAGATAGAAACATCAGTGATGAGAGAGAATCGTTGATTGGCTGCCTCCTGCACGCCCCTCCCTGGGGATGGAGCCTGCAACCCAGGTACATGCCCTTTACCAGGATTGAACCTGGGACCCTTCAGTCCGCAGTCCAACGCTCTATCCACTGAGTCAAACCAGCTAGGATAGCCTCCTGTTTTTAAAAGCTCTTTTGCTGGGCATAGCATTCTGGATTGACAGGTTTGTTTGCTTTCTTTCACTCCTGTAAAGTTGTATTGATTGTTCTAGGGATCATTCTAGTATCATTTCTCTTCAGCCTGAAACACTTAATTTAATATTTCCTTAGAAATATTTCATTTAATAATTGTGACTGATACTCTTCGTTTACCTTCATCTAAGGAAGTCTTTATTTCACTTTCACTCCTAAAAAATATTTTTAGTAGCTATGGAATTCTGGGTTGTCAGTTTCTTTTGTTTTAGCATTAAAAAGATGGCGGTGTCCCATTCATTGTCTTCTGACATCTGTGTTTCCTGATGAAAAATCTACAGTATTTTCAGATAAGTTCCCCTATCTGTAATGTGTCATTTTTTCCTACTGCTTTCAAGAGTTTTATTTTTGGTTTTCAGAAGTTTTGCTAGGTACTTGGGTGTGGAATTCTTTGAGTTTGTTTTGTATATGATTCACTAAGTTGCTTGAAACCAGAAAGTTATGTCTTTCTCCAAATTTAGAAGTTTTCAAACATTATTTCTTCAAAAAATTTATTTTTGGCACTAATCTCTTTTCTCCTCTTCTTTAGATATTCCAATGACATTGATATATTCCCATAGGACATAAAATTAACATACAAAAATCAGTAGCCTTCATGTAAACAAACAACACACAGAACCCCACTACAACAACACATAAGATTAAACACTTAGGAATAATTTTGACAATAAATGCACAAAACTTATATGAAGTAAAAAAAATTTAAGCCCTGAAAGACTCAAAGTATACTTGAACAAATGTAAAGATACCTGCTGTTTTTGAGTAGGTCAACATTATAAAAATTTCAATCCTCCCTAAATTAATTTATAAATTCAGTGTAATCCCAGTAAAAAAAAAAGACTCTATTATGGAGTTAGAAAATTTGATACTAAAGTTCATGTGGAAAAGCAAGCAGGTTGGAGATAACTGGAAAAGGAAAACTATGAGGGAGGATTAATTCTTCCAGCCTGTAAATATTAAGGCCTGTAAAGTTAAAACAGTGTGGTGGTACTGACACATGAATAGACAAATACACCAATGGAATAAAACGTGTGATGACTTTGTCATGTTTCACCTCTGCCATGCTGATCTGTATTTTCCAGAATTCTCTGATACAACTGGAAAGTACAGCATTAAACCCAAATATACATGGAAATTTAGTATATGACAAAGGTGGCCTCTCTCTCTGTACTCACTGGGGTAAACTTGTATTTTTCAATACATGATGCTGGGACAACTGAATAGCCGCTTGGAAAAGTTAAAATCAGATCCATATTTTACATCATACACATGAATAAGCTCTAAATGGATAAGGAATATAAATTAAAAAGTAAAACCATGCAAGTACTAGAAGAAAACATGAGTGTATTCCTCTTTAATGATGGTGTAGGGCAGTGGTCGGCAAACTGCGGCTTGCGAGCCACATGCGGCTCTTTGGCCCTTTGAGTGTGGCTCTTCCACAAAATACCGACTTCCGCGCATGGGCCACGAAGTTTCAGTCGCACTGTACGTGCGCGCCCGCACGTGGTATTTTGTGGAAGAGCCACACTCAAGGGGCCAAAGAGCCGCATGTGGCTCGTGAGCCGCAGTTTGCCGACCACTGGTGTAGGGAAAGGCTTTGTTAATTATGACTAAAATTCCAGGGACAATGAAAGAAAAGATTGATAAATTTGATTATATAATTTTTAAAAAATTACATGGGAAAACCACTGTAAAATATAGGACGAATAAGGGGCTTGCATTGGTCCAAGTTGTGGTACCCAGTTATTCTTAATGTATTGCCATGGTGTTCTATTCAACATTGCCATGTATTTCATGGCAAAAGCGGCATGACAGTGGCTCAAGACTAGGAGATCCAATAGTTTTACCATGTTCTTCTTCCAGGAGCAGACACCCCAGTGCAGTGATGGGATAGCCTTCTGAATACTCACTGAGGTAGTAAGCTGCAGATAGGGCCCTGTTAGGTTGGGGAATTCTCTTCCAGGATGCAGGCCAGGCTATGGTACTGTCACCAATAGATACATTTGGTTACTTAAAAATATATAGATATCTAAAATTGAAAAATAATCTGCCAATCGGAAAGATTCTCAAGTTATGTTATTAAGTAATAAAGGAAGGTACCAGAAGAGTGGGGACCCCATTAGCATGCATTTTAATAAGTCTCTGTGGTTTTCCATATATTTTTAAAACTGTGGTACTATAGGCTAGGGTGCATGAGGGGAGTCTTAGACTTGATATTTTTTACCTTTATGAATATTTTGAAAGTGTATCTGTTACATAAATGAAATACTTTTATAATTGAAAAAAGAATGAAATTGAAGGACTAACAGTTATTCACAACTTTCTCTTCTTGGTGTCCTAATGGAGTACGTTGGAGGTGTGGCCATGAGGGGAGCTGAGCAAGGGAGATGGGTAGTCATGTTAGGGGTAGTGTCAGTGCACGAGGATGAGTGAAGGAAGGGTAATAGGGTGAATAACATAAAAGCCAAACACCTCTTTAAAGTATAAACATAGAATTTAGTAGCTCAGTCCACACTACTCTGGCCTGTTTTTAAAATGAGGCAGAAAAGTCTGAAGTCATTGACAATTGTTATTTTAGAAAGCCATGGCTGGAGAGAGTGACCTCATCATTTCAGTCAGTTTCTTTAATTATTTTTTTAAGTTTTTCATTTATTTGAGAGAGAGAAATAAAAGAAACATTGACTTGTTGTTCCACTTGTTTGTACATTCATTGGTCAATTCTTTTGTATGTGCCCTGACCAGGTATTAAACCTGCATCCTTCATGTATCAGGACGATGCTCTAACCAACTGAGCTACCCACGGTGTCAGTGTCACCTCTGCCATGTCAGGGCCAGTGTCTTTTAAAGAGTTACGTCTGATAATGGTGGGTTTTTAGGATTTGGGGAGATTTCAGCCCAGGGCTCTGAATACTATCTCATCTTTATTTTTTATTTAAAAAATACTGATTTCAGAGAGGAAGGGAGAGGGAGAGAGAGAGAGAAACATCAATACCAATGATGAGAGAGAATCATTGATTGGCTGCCTACTGCATGCACCACACTGGGGATCGAGCCTGTAATCCGGGCATATGCCCTGACCAGGAATCAAACCGTGACGTCCTGGTTCATAGGTCAGTGCTGAACCACTGAGCCATGCCGGCTGAGCATCTTTATTTTTTTTATGCCAATTGTCAGTATCTAAAATATGGTTCATGTGGTTATTATCTCTCTGCTACCGCTAGAATATAAGCTCCATGAAGGCAAAGACTTTGTTTAGCTCGCTGCTGTATTAAGATTTAGAACAGTCTTCTACCCAATAATTTTAATGTTTATCCAAAGAAGACACTCAATAAATATTTGTTGAATCAATAGCTGTGTTGAGATAGTTATGGGGATAAGTGGAATTAGCTAAGGCTGGACTCCACAAGAGGGAAGACTTGACTCTAATTGATTTCACAGTAACTAATTTGATTTTTCTTAGTCTCACCAAGGACATGACAGGAAAGGAAGATGTGTACCGAGGCCCGGCCATCAGGGCTCTCTGCAGAATCACTGACGTAAGTTCTCCTTGTTTTGCTGGGGTGTTGAGCGGGAGGGCGGGGGGCGGTGTGTGGTGGTGGTGTCACTCTGTTTATCTGCAGGAGGCCATGTAATTGAGTAGGATTCCCTAGTCTGACTCTGTGAATCTTCAGTACAGGCACACCACCTCGTTTTACTGTGCTTCACAGATACTGCATTTTTTTTTTTAGACATAATGCTATTCTTACACACTTAATGACTACAGTATAGTGTAAACATAACTTTTATATACTCTGGGAAACCAAGAGAATTCATGTGACTTGCTTTATTGTGATACTTGCATTATTGCGTGGCCTGGAACCTGCAGTATCTCCGAGATATGTCTGTGTAAGAGAAACAGGACCACCAGAAAGGCTTTTGTGGTTCCAGGCTTCTTTTCTTTCAAATGGTTTTTTCCTTTTGTTTGTTTAGCTTAATCTATTTCTTTCTCTGTTTGCCCTCATAGACTTTTGTTATAGCCAGGGCACATTGCTTACAGGAAACAAAAAAAATTTTAATTTAGCTTTAAAAAGAAGTGTTCTTACAAAATATAGAGTGCTCAGAATTTGAGGTAAAACTTAGAACCAGAAGCCAGCGCAAGAAAGGAACCCAGCGGCAAGATTTCTTAGATACTCACTGTTATGATCCATCGTTTGCCAGACTCAAGCCTCGTCATTCAAATAGTTCAGGAAGACAACCTGGTTAGTCATCAGCCAGCCCAGGAGCTTGTATACACCTGTATCTGACTCAGTCTGTTACATCTGGAGAGATGAGGGTTCATAGTGTGCTAGGATGTCCATTTCTTGGAACTGTGAGTAGGAAAGGTTAAAATGGAGGGCAGGCTGGGCATTGATAAACAAATTAAATAATATTTCAGGTATACTAATGCATGGGTATATGTTTGTAATCCTGTCAAGTTTTAAAACTTGAGCAGGATCAAATGGTAAATCTGGATTCTAGAAGGAATAATAGAAATGCTTTAATATTTTAATAAAACAGTTACTCAGCTATTTTATTGTGGTTATTTTTGTTTTTAGCATTAAATTGGTGACATAAGACTTGATGATACCAGTGCTAGCAAAAGGACTCTCTTCTAAAAAACTCTTTCAGTCTGTTTACGTATCTTCATGGGCCAGCACCTTTCCAGTGCTAAGCTTTCTTCCAGTTAAATTAAAAAGAACTTTATTTTCAGAGGATTTTGTATTGAGAGCTCACTATAGTAGTATATCAAACATTTAATTATGTATATAAAATAATCAGATTACACTTGACTTGTAAGACTCTCTGGGATCCATATAAAATAGATCCCCTTCACATAGAGCAGTGGTTCTCAACCTTCTGGCCCTTTAAATACAGTTCCTCATGTTGTGACCCAACCATAAAATTATTTTCGTGGCTACTTCATAACTGTAATGTTGCTACTGTTATGAATCGTAATGTAAATATCCGATGTGCAGGATGGTCTTAGGCGACCCCTGTGAAAGGATCGTTCTACTGCCAAAGGGGTCGCGACCCACAGGTTGAGAACCGCTGACATAGAGGAATTTTCAGGACTTCAAAAGCACCTTTCCTCCTCATCTAGGAGTTTCCTTTACAACATCCTTGGTAGGTTGAACCCTGCTTATGTGTTTCCTCAAACTGGAGCTCTCCACTTTGAGACAGTTTATTTCATTGTTGAATAGTTATTTGTCTTCCTTACATATAGATGTCCCTCCTTGAAGCTCCCACTGGGTTGTCTGGGTTCTGCTGGATGGGCTATGATTACTCTATTATATGCTAATCCTTTTTAATGCAGTCTAAGTATTTACACAGAAACTAATATATGACTGGTTTTCGTAAATTATTTTGAAGTGGTAATATAGTGTGAAAATGTTTTGCTTCAACAACTTTTCTCTCTGAATTTTATTAGGGAACATTGCTGCAGGCCATTGAAAGATACATGAAGCAGGCCATTGTGGATAGAGTCCCCAGTGTATCCAGCTCAGCATTGGTGTCTTCCTTAGTAAGTGAACAAGACAGTGGCTGCCTAGTTCTTATGCATGGTACAGTTTCTAGTTGCAAAAGCAAAGTGATTCTCTCACAAATGAAACATTTAAAAAATATGTGTATATCTCTGTTACTTTATCCAAGAATGTTTTGTCTGCCAGGGGAGCATTGAGCAATTAAAGTGGGCAGTTAAAAACATGAAATTGTCATGGGCTTGTAAGGTTTTGGTAATCAGAAAGTTATGTTTTACACATAATAAAGATGGGAGGTATGGGTCAGGGAAAGACAGGGAAGAAACTGAGGGTTGATCTCTCTTATTTTTTTTAAGAAAATTATTTATTTTAGGTGGGGAGGGGGGAGAGAGAGAGAGAGAGAGAGAGAGAGAGAGAGAGAGAGAAATTAATTTGAACCTGCAACCTTGGCCTAGAAGATGATGCTCTAACCCACTGAGCTACCCAGCCAAGGCTCTCAATCTCTTTTTTTTTAAATCTTCTGTTATGACCTGCACTTTTACCTCTTGCCTCTTGGTTCTCTACTTTCCTTGCTGCTCACAGTGTCCTTCAATCCAAAGTCTCCTGTCCCACTTCAAAAATTTTCTCCCAGGAAGTAGCCTATTCTTTCTCTTTTTTATCAAAACAAAATTTATTACTTACAATCTATCACACTGCATTTAACTAACATTGATTACTAATGTGTAAATGGATTCAATCATCTGAATCACAGGAGTTACCTGGTTCTGGAATATAATTGACCAAGAGAATATAGTGGTTCTCTGATTTTTTCTTCTAGGTGAGTTTCCTAGAAGTAGAACTTATAATGTTAACATTATTTAAGTACTATCCATCCCTTCCTGTCCCTCCCCTCTCCTTACTTCCTTTTACACATCTCTCTGGGCCTACAGGCATATGTTACTCGCCTTTCTAGGGAATCTTGGAGAAAGTACTTTTGGTTTTATTACTTGCCTCAGGAGTAGAGATTTGAAATAGACTTATGAAGCTACAAAGTTGTTTCTTTTCTTTTTTTTAAAAATGTCTTTTGGAAAAGAAACTCATGCTTCTAAACTTCCAGTGACCATGCCTTATCTATTCTCATTTTTTTCTGCCCTTAGCACCTGATGAAGATAAGCTATGATGTAGTTAAGCGCTGGGTCAATGAAGCCCAAGAAGCTGCTACAAGTGACAATATTATGGTCCAGGTATGGATATTGAATTATTTTAGCGTCTGTCTCAAGATCAGCTTTCTTTAACCCTACATTGTAGGGGCAATTTATTGATTCCAAAAAATGAGTGTTAGCTAAAGGCTAATATTAAGCAGCCTGTGAGTGCATATTCTCAAGTAGGTCTCCCACTAATTATGATTACTACCATAGGCCCTGCTAGCGTTCAATTGAAGCTGTAAGAAGGTTAGAGAAAGCTTCTCATATTCAGTAGCAGTTTGAGAGGCTCATTCCAAAGGTCCTTCACAGTGCATTTCAATCCTTTATTTGAAAAATAAATTGTGAAGAAGGATGTTCAATTCCAGGCTTTTCAGGCCTTGATTATAGTAAACATTATAACAACAGTAAAGAGTAATTTTTACATTGTGAAACTTTAGTACCATTTTGTTGGAAATATCTCCTTTTGATATTCATTAGGCTGTTCCTAATTAAAAGGAACAAGGTTAAATCCTTAACTGGCAATTTTATGTAAAGTACCCCATTTGTGTTTGAGAGGGTACTTATTTATCCCCTTTCTGTGTTTATAACTTCTCATGTTAGCATACTCAGTTATGAGGAAACACAGTAGTTATTTTTCTCATGGGAAATATTCTCACTCTCCTAATTCCATTATTGTGCCTTTACACAAAGTGCCGTGATAATATTCGTGCACTCCTAAAGCCTTCTTCAGGAGAGGTGATCTCTTAACTTCTGACATGGTCACAGGTGATTTAAAGCCACTCCAAGGCCTGCCACACTGGTCAAGCCATGGACCTGAGACCTTTGTACTAAGGATGAGTGGGGCAGGGCTGACCTGCCAGATGTACCCTCAGATTGTATGTTACCTTCTTAAGACTTCTCCAATCTAAATTTACACCTTCTGGGGATAAATTCGAAACTCGTATCCTTTCAGTCTTGCCTGTGTTTGATTCAAAGTGAAAAAGCTGTACTATCTGTATACTTTTGACTTGAGAATCTTTTTATTAAAAATCTAGTTCCATATGATTCTACTTTCATGTAATTTTGTCTTCTTTCTACTCAGTTTTATGTATGTTACGTTCTTTTTCTTTTTCTTTAGTATCATGCATTGGGAGTCCTGTATCACCTTAAAAAGAATGATCGCCTTGCTGTTTCTAAGATGTTAAATAAGTTTACAAAATCCGGTCTCAAATCACAATTTGCTTATTGCATGCTGATCCGAATTGCCAGTCGCTTACTAAAAGAAAATGAAGAGGGGTAAGTGTCTTTATCTAAACTTAAGTAATTTTTCCTTTGCTGGTAAATATGCCTCAGAATTTATTTCCTTAATGAATATTTTTTGGACATTGCTGACTTTACAGATTATATATGTTCTGAATTAAAAAAAAATCATGGAATTCCAAGTAACACAACTTCTAAAAAAATTTAATATATGCTCTGGTATATGTATTTAATAGATTATGATTATTAATAGTATAATAACAAATTGACCCTAAACAAAAAATCCTTAAATGTGGAAACTGGAAGTAACATTAAGAATCTTTTTTATCCCTTTTATTTTTATAAAAGAGACTATTGAAGTATTGTATTTCATTATTTATTTATTTAAATTATTTAAAGGGCAGGAGGGAGAAAAATAGGATTACATATGTAAGGTTCTTATATTGTTCATGAAGCAGTAGTATATTATTTGATGGTAGTCTGTGGTAACATAAGGATAAATACTGTGATCTCTTGAGTACCCACTAAAAACACCTGAAAGATATAATGTAAATGTTAACAGAGAAGATAAAATGGAATATCCAAAAACATTCAGTTGAGCTTCCTACAGTGGTGGAGTAGCTTGGTCATATTAGCCCTCTTGCAAATAATGATTATATAATCAGTATAAAACTATTACCCCCTCTCCCCAACTATTACCCCCTCTTCCCCCCCCCAAAACAAACAAACAAACAAACACACAAAAAAACAAGAAACCCCACAACTATTTGGAAGTTGGCCTGGTGATTCATGAAAAGGAGGCAAAAACTGGAGGGAAGTTGATGCCTGGACAACCGAAGCTATACTGGGTGAGATTTGGGTATTTCTGGGTAGTCTCCTAGGGCAGTTCCCAATTCTCAGGTGGGATCACAGGAAGGTATAGTATTTACTGGACAGAGGGGTCAGAACACAGTTTGAGATTAGAAGAGTGATGAAAACTTAGGGTGGAAAACCTGGAAAGGAGGGAACCACAAATGGGTGAGCCTCAAAATCAATTTTAATCTACAAAAATCCTTGGTTGGCCCATGAACTGTGCACATACAGGGGAAGACTCTAGGAAACCTGGCAAACAGTAGTAGCTCTGAGCTGAAAGAACTCAGTGGAGAATTCAGTTGCAGCTCACCATGGAGGAAATAAAGTTTGGAGTTTGAGCCAGGTTGACTGCCTGGTAGAGAAACATGCATTCTGGAGTCTTTACCTCGTGTCATTCACAGTGTCTGTAGTCATGTACCACATAATGCTGTTTTGGTCAATGATGGACCAGATATGATGGATTATAATAAAGCTGAAAATTTCCTATTGCCTAGTGATGTTGTAGCTGTCATAATGTGATAGCACCACACATTACTGGCATGCTTGTGGTGATGCTGATGTAAACAAACCTACTACATTGCCAGTCATGTAAAAGTATAGCACATACAATTATGTACAATGCCTATTATTTGACAATGATATTAAACAACTATGTTACTGGTTCATGTATTTACTATACTTTTTATTGTTAGTTTTGGAGGCACTCTTTCTACTTATAAAATAAGTTTGCAGTAAAACAGTATGTTATGTTATGCAGCAGCAGCTCATTTTTATGGGTCTCTTGACTGTATTATTTTCTCTTGTGCTTGATTTAATTTGATCTTATTTTGTTCATCATGGCCGCTAAGCATACAGAATCCACTACTATTGTTGCCAGTAAGAGGTTATGTTGAGTGGTTGACCTAGAAATGACATTGAAAGTGATTGAGGATGTGGAGGTGGGAAGTCAGTGATGGTTATTGCTCATCCGTCAGGCATGTCCCATCTATATAATAAAAGCCCAGCAACCATTAAGGTGGAATGACCAGAATGACCAGTCGACCAGTTGTTATGATGCGCATTGACCACCAGGGGTCAGACGCTCAATGCAGGAGGAGGGGAGGGAGGTGCAACGAGGCCTGGAGGTGCACGCTATGGCCCAGGGATCCCAGGAACTGCAAGCCCAGAGCTTGCTTTCCAATAAAAAATAAACTGAAAAAACAAACAAACAAAAAACGCCCCAATGCCGCCACCCTGGAAAGAATGGCTCCAGGAGGGAAAAGCTTCCCCAGACCCCACCTAGCCTAGCTGGTGCGTCGAAGGCTCGCAAGGACTCACCTGTGACATGCAGGAAGAGCAGCCCCTCTGACTCCAAAGCTGGTCGCACCAACAGCTGCTCCCCATCCAGCTCCATGGTGAACTCAGCGCTGCTGGGCTGCCTGTCTCTGACTTCCAGCTTCTGGCTTCCTGCCTGCCTCTTTGTATACTACATGTGTTTGGAGGCGTGGCTTCAGCCTCTCCGGCCAATAGCACCACAGCATAGCCAGAGAGTGGCAGGTCATGGCCAGCAGGGCTGGCTGGGCATTGATTTGGCCTCTGACTGACATCCATGTGCAGTTACACTGTGTTTATATTTGTAGGGAAGCAGGGCAGCCCACTTCTGCCACTCGCCTCACCTTCTAGGTTAAGAAAGGCTGGCTGATCTCTGTGTTTCTCCTCCTGTCCAGAATCAAAACCCCTTGGGGATGAATGATCCCAGCAATGGCCCCACCACACACTTGGTGTGACTGTCACAGACATTCCCAGTCATTACAGCCCATTCCTCAGCCCCCAGTGCCCTGCTCCACCCACTGCCACTCCTCACCTGTCACTTCCTGAAGACCACCTTATGTTATCCTATTTGAAATGTGAGCAAGATCTCAAATGCCCTCCTGTCAGTAGCTCCCTTGCCTTACCTTTCTTCCTCTAAAAACCTTGCATTTTAAAAATATATATTTGGTTGACTTCAGAGAGGGAAATAGAGATAGAAACATAAATGATGATAGAGAATCATTGATTGCCTGCCTCCTGCACATTCCAAAGTGGGGAACGAAACCTCCCCCGGTCCCTCCCCCCATCCCTCCCCTGGCCAGCAGGCCCCTGGTGGCGCTGCGGCACCAAGGGAAGGAGGAGGGGGGAGGCTGGGAACCGCAGGGTGGCGGGGTGCCGAGGGCAGTGTCAGAGTCTGGTGTCTGTTTCTTCTGCGCCCTGCCCAGTAGTAGTCACCTCCTCTCCCGACCCCGCCGGGGCCTTTGGGCCCCGATCAGCCTGGCCCTGATCGCCTGCCAGGTCTAGGTACCCCACCCGTGCATGAATTTCATGCACCAGGCCTCTAGTCCTATATAATAAAAGCCTAATATGCAAATCGACCCAATGGCGGAATGACCAGTGGTTGCTATGATGCACACTGACCACCAGGAGGCAGACACTCAATGCAGGAGCTGCCCCCAGCCTGCAGGCCTGAGGCCAGCCAAGGCGGTTGCCAATGGGGGCCCCCCAACTGCCCCACCAGTTGCCCCAAAGAGGGAGGCGACCTGCGGTGGGGGAGGGGCCGGTGAGTGGCCGGCTCCAGGCTGGCTATGGCCGGTGCCAGTGGGGGCTCCACAGATCAGCCTTGATTGCCAGCCAGGTCTAGGGACCCTACCCATGCATGAATTTTGTACATCGGGCCTCTAGTTCCACTATAAGAAGAACAAGAACAGTGTCCTGGCTGGTTTGGCTCAGTGGATAGAGTGTCGGCATGCAGACTGAGGGTCGTGGGTTCAATTCAGGTCAAGGGCACATACCTCAGTTGCAGACTCAATCCCTGGCCCCAGTCAGGGCACGTGTGGAAGGCAACCAATTGATGTGTCTCACATCGATGTTTATCTCTTTGTCTTTCCCTCTCCCTTCCACTCTCTGTAAAAATCAATGGAAAACTATCCTTGGGTGAGGATTAACAAAAAAAAAACCAAAAAACAAGAACAGTGACAGATGCTGTTAAATGATTTGCTTTATTGAAGGCAATGAGAATAACAAAAAATGTCAGATGTGGAGAAACTTCTAATGACCTGGATTAAAAGCTAGACATAGAAGTGTACTCCTCTCAGCACCATGATAATCATGGCCAAAGCAAAAAAAATCTGTGATGTTGAAAGAAAAGGCTGGACATGACTATCGCGTTGAATTTACCACTAGCTCTGGGTGGTTTAAACCAGTGGTTGCCAACCTTTCAGACCTCACGGACCACCAGTGGTCCACAGACCACTGGTTGGCGACTGCTGGTTTAAATGATTAAGAATGGTTATTCATTCCATAATGTGAAAGTGAGTGGTGAGTCTGCAAGTGCTGATGTGAAGGCAGCTGAAGAATTTTTGGAAATTCTAGATAAGCTGGTTGTGGAGGAAAGTGACTTTCCAGAGCAAATATTCAATATGGATGAAACCTCTCTGTTCTGGAAACGGATGCCTGAAAGGACTTTCATCCATAGGAGACCAAGTCAGTGCCAGGTTTCAAGGCTTTTAAGGACAGGATAACAGTCTTGCTCGGGGCAGTGTTGCAGGCTGCAAAGGGAAACCCTGGATGATCTGGCACAGTGAGAACCCCAGTGCCCTCAAGCATATCAGTAAGCACACACTGCAAGCATACTACAGGGGCACTAAGAAGTCATAGATGACCCAGCTCTTCTTACAAGACATCCTCCTGAATTGCTGTGCCAGTGAAATGGAGAGGTACTGTTTAGGGAATAACATACCTTTCAAGATTTTGCTTATTGGACCTGGGATCCAAACCTTTTGGCTGTATTACATAGCATGCCAGCAGCAGGACTCTCCATGTGAGCTCCCATGGGTGGGGAGTACCAGTCCCTCTGCTGGCATGATGGGAAGGAGCTGAGTCCAAGCTTTGTGGTTGACTAGAAGCTTTATTGATTGCCTTATACCAGTGGTTCTCAACCTTCTGGCCTTTTAAATACAGTTCCTCATGTTGTGACCCAACCATAAAATTATTTTCGTGGCTACTTCATAACTATAATGTTGCTACTGTTATGAATTGTAATGTAAATATCTGATATGCAGGATGGTCTTAGGCGACCCCTGTGAAAGGGTCGTTCTACCACCAAAGGGGTCGCGACCCACAGGTTGAGAACTGCTGCCTTATACCAAGCATTTCAAACTCAAAGGTAACACGGGCCAAATAACCAAGTTTTAAGTTTATGTGGGCTGCCAAAAAAAACCCCAAAAACAAAACCAAAAGCTTCAATTTTCATAGAAACGTAGGTTTATTTCGATAGAGACATGCTGAATACAAAGGGCTGAAATAAATGAGTTATCGTTAACATAAAATGATAGAACATTTTAATAAAAATATTTTTTCTTGAACATTAACTTACCTGACACTGAATAACTGCACAAATTCATAAGCATAATGCAAATAAACCTATTTTTCTTGTTCTCCAAAAGCGAAATATTTTCTGTTGCACACACCAAACAATTTAGTACAAGACTAATGACATGGCAATCAGCTGCTAAAATATTTGCTGCTAGTATTAGTGGAGAGAAATGGTGTGCCTGCACATAAGGCACGTAAGGAAAATGAATGCAACACGATTATAGTAATCAGTCATTAGCGAATGTTGTAGTTTGTTAATAATACTATATAATAAAAGCCTAATATGCAAATCAACTGAACAGAACGACCTGTCGCTATGATGCTCACTGACCACCAGGTGGCAGACGCTCACGCAGGAGCTGCCCCCAGCCTGTAGGCCCCGACTGGTGGTGGCAGCGGGGGGTGGGGCCAGCAAGTGGGCAGCGCCAGGCCAGTCAAGGCGGGTGCCAGCAGGGGCCCCCCAATTGCCCTGCTGATCACCCCACTGATCAGCCCTGATCACCGGCCAGGCCTAGGGACTCTACCCGTGCACGAATTCCGTGCACCAGGCCTCAAGTTATGTGTAACAGGATATTGTAAAAATTAAGTTACGAAATTTTTATTAAAATGATTCTTACATACTATTGTATTGGCTGGGCCGCAAAAATATTTGTTGTGGGCTGCATGTGGCCTGCGAGTTGGACATGCTTGCCTTACATATTTGGTTGAGTCTAGTTGTTTTGAGGTTCATAGGAATCCAACTTCTTTTTTTGGTAGCTAGCTGATCAGTTTTGGATAAAATTATCCTTATCCCTCACTTGTTAAACTCGTTAATTCTCAGAATTTCTCTGGCAATTCTTTTGGTTTTGTATGTATGTTATCATAGATGGCATTTCAAAAAATTATATTTATTATAAACTTCTCTTTTAGTATTGTATTGCCTTTACCACAGCCCATAACTTTTGGTATGTCATGTTTTTGTTTGTCTCATGGTATTTTCTAATTTCCCTTTTGATTTCTTCTTTGACCCATTGGTGGTTCATTAATGTGCTGTTGTTTAATTTCCACATATTTGTAATTTTTCTAGTTTTCCTCCTGTTAATTGATTTCTAGTTTCATTCCATTGTGGTTGAAAAAGGTACTTGGTATGATTTAAATCTTAAATGTATTAAGACTTGTTTTGTGTGGCCTAATGTGATTTTTATCCTGGAAAATGTTCTGTGTGCACTTAAGAATGGAATGTTCTGTGTGTAGGTCCATTTGATCATAGTGTTTCAGTTCGTGAACAGAGACGGTTTCTTCATTTATTTAGACTTCACAGCAGGGTTTTGTAGTTTTCACTGTAAAAGTCCCGAATTATTTTTATTAAATTTATTTCTAAGTATTTTATTCATTCTGATGCTGTAAAGAATAGAATTGCATTAATTTTGTTTTGGATTTATTGTTGCCAATAAATAGAAATACAGTTGAGTCTTGCATGTTGGTTTTGTATCCTGTAACCTTTGTATGGTTGTTTACTTCTGTGTATGTGTGTTTCTTGGGATTTTCTGTGTACATAATCATATCATTTGTGAAAAAGAGTTTTCTTCCTTTCCAACCTGGATATCTTTAATTAATTTCTTCCTCTCCTTCTTTTCCCCTCCCTTTCCCTCCGCTCTAACATGAATTGATTTTTTGTTAAACCAATTTTGCATTCCAGGGATAAATACCACTTAATTATGGTACATAATTCTTTTTACATATTGCTGGATTCAGTTTGTTGATATTTTGTTAGGAGTTTTGTGTCTGTGTCAGGAGGGATATTGATTTGCAGTTTTTACATGAAAATTTGTTTTTGTTCGGGTAATACTGGCATCACAACATTAGTTTGGAAGTAGTGTGCCCACCTCATTTATTTTCTAAAAGAGTTTGTGAGGGATTGGTATTATTTCTTTACATATTTGATAGAATTAACCAATGAAGTCATTGGGACCTATGCTTTTCTTTGAAGGAAGATTTTAAATAACTAACTCATAGGTCTATTTAGATTTTGTATTTCTTCGTGAATCAGTTTTGGTAGTTTGGTATTTCTGGGGACTTGTCCATTTCATCTATGTTATTTAATTTGTTGGCATATAGTTTATTATATACCTTTATAATCATTTCAATTCCTTTAAGGTCAGTAATTTGTGTTGTTTTCTTGGTTGGTCTAGTTCAGTGGTCGGCAAACCATTAGTCAACAGAGCCAAATATCAACAGTACAACGATTGAAATTTCTTTTGAGAGCCAAATTTTTTAAACTTAAACTATATAGGTAGGTACATTGTTATTAACTTAATTAGGGTACTCCTAAGCTGGCCTTTGCTAAAAATGTCCTCAATCTGATTGAGGTATGTTCGCTGAGGTTGACCCCTTCCAACTCTCCCATCCACACTGGTCTTGTATACTTGTTTCGTCTATCTCCTTTCGTTCATCCTCTCTATATGTCCAAACCATCTCAACATACCTTTCTCAATCCTCGACACTACATCTTCTTTCACTCCACAACGTTCCCTAAAATTAACTTAATAAACGTTACTTAAAGTTTTAAGTCAACTTCGCACTGTACGTGTGTGCCCGCACATGGTATTTTGTGGAAGAGCTACACTCAAGGGACCAAAGAGCCGCATGTGGCTCGCGAGCTGCGGTTTGCCGACCACTGGTCTAGTTGAATATTTGTCAATTTTGTTGATCTTTTCAAAGAACTAACTTTGGGTTTTATTGATTTTTAAAAATTATATTTCTTCATTGTAGTCTACTAATCTCTGCACTGATCTATTAAAATGAAATTTATTGGGGTGACATTGGTTACTAACATTTAAGTTTAAAGTGTACAATTCTATAACATGTCATCTGTATATTGCATTGTATGCTCACCACCGACAGCCTAGTCTCCCTCCATCACTGTATATTTGGCCCCCGTTACCCTCTTTATTCTCCCCAAGCCCCTCTTTTTTTCTGGTGACCTTCTGTTGACTGTGTCTGTGAGTCGGTTTGCTTTATTTTTTTCAGTTGTAGCTTTCTGTTTTGTATCCCACACATGAATGAAATGATATAAAATCCATATACTTCCATATGACTTATTTTGCTTGGCATGATACTCTGAAGATTGATCTATGTTGTCCCAAATAGCAGTATTTCATCCTTTCTTATGGCTGAGTAGTATTCCATTGCATAGATGTACCACATCTTTATTCTATCATCCATCAAAAAACACTTAGGCCCAGCTGGTGTGGCTCAGTGGTTGAGCGTCGACCCATGCACCAAGATGTTGGTTCTGGTCAGAGCACCTCCCCGGGTTGTGGCTTGTTCCCCAGTGTGGGGTGTGCACGAAGCAGCTGATCAATTTTTCTCTCTCTTTCCCTCTTCCTTCCTCTCTCAAATCAATAAAAACATGTTAAAAAAAAAAGAAAAATGGGGAAGGAACACTTCTCAACACATTAAAAAAAAAACCATTTAAGTTGCTTCCATGTCTTGGCTACTATGTATAATGCTGTAATGAACATATGGGTGCATGTATCTTTATGAATAAATGTTTGTGAAATTTTCAGGTAGATACCCAGAAGAGGGATGCTGGGTCATAATGTATCTCTATTCTTAATTTTTTGAGGAACCTCCATACTGTTTTACATAGAGGCTGACCTAATTTACATTCCCAATAGCACTGTATGAGGGTTCCTTTTTTGCCTCATCTTCTCCAACACTTTTTATTTCTTGCCTTATTGATAATAGCCATTCTAACAGGTGTGAAGTGGTATTTCATTGTGGTTTTAATTTCCCTGTAGCTAGTGAGGTTAAGCATCTTTTCAGTTATGTTAGCCATTTGTATATCTTTTTGGGAAAAGTGTCTGTTCAGGTCCTCTGCCCATTTTAAAAATAAGATTGTTGGGCTTTTGTTTTTTAGTTCTTTATGTATTTTGAATAAAACCCCTTATAGGAGGTATTGTTTTTAAATATCTTGTCCTATTCAGTTGGTTGCCTTTTTGTTTTGTTTTTTCTTAGATTTTTATTTTTTACACATTCTTGTGACATTTCTCTTTGTAGGGAACAGGAGGTTAGCAAGGTAAGCCTTTTAGATGAGTCCATTCTCAATGTACATTTTAAACAAACAATATTGAGACAGCCAGTGGGAAGGTGAGAAACATTCCACAAATATGGTTATGTCTAAACAACAATAAATAGGAAAAGACAGTGTCCCCACCCCATCCAACCACAAAGTTGGTTTCCCTCGTCTCCAGGGTTTTGAAGGACACAGAGCTGTGGGACGACCTGTCACAGCTGCTCCTGGGTGACCCAGAGACTAGATAACCATCCATAGCTCATGATTCTGTATAGGTAAATACTCTCGCGGGATATTTCTCAAAGATGTGCATTCCAACAGGGAGATAAAAATGAAGATCTAAGATATTTATTTTCCAAAAGAGAAGTGGATCCGCCTTTTTGTTTTATTGTTTCTTCTGCTGTGCAGAACCTTTTTAGTTTGATATAGTCCTATTCACTTATTTTTGCTTTTATTTCCCTTGCCTCTGGGATCAAGTTCAATCCTCTGAGACCAAGGTCCATAAGTTGAATACCCATGTTTTTGTCAATGTATTTTATTGACTCAGATCTTATATTAATGTCTTTAGTCATTTTTGAGTTATCTTTTGTGTATGATGTCATATAGCAGTCTTGATGTGGCTTTCCAATTTTCCCATCACCACTTATTGAAGAGGCTTCCTTTTCACTATTGTATGTTTTTGGCTTGTTTGTTGAAAATTAGTTGCCCATATACATGCGAATTTATTTCTGAACTTTCAGTTCAGTTCTATTGGTCTGGGTGTCTGTTTTTGTGCCAATACTATAGTGTTTTGATTATTGTAGCTTTGTAGTATAAGTTGAAGTCAGGGAGTGTAATACCTCTGGCTTTGTTCTTTTTTTCTCAGGATTGCTTTGGCTATTTGGGATCTTTTGTGGTTTCATACAAATTAGATAATTTTTTGTTCTATTTCTTTGAAAAATGTCATTTTGCTCTGATCTTTATTATTTATTCTTTTTGCTGTGGGCTTAGTTTACTCTTTTTTTTTTCTAATTTCTGAATTGTGGAAGCCTAGGTTATTGATTTGGAGACCTTTCTTCTTTTTTTGGTATAGGTGTTCAAAGTTATAAATTCCTCTCCAAGCATTGCTTTAGCTACATGTCATAAATTTTGACTTGTTCTTCATTTTCATTTAGTTTCAAATATTTGGTCACTTTCCATTTGATTTATTACTATTATTATTACTAGAGGCCCGATGCATGAAATTCATGCAAGGGGCTCAGCCCTCGCAGCCACAGCGGCTGCCTTGGCTCTTGCAGCCCTGGCTTCATCCAGAAGGTCATCTGGAAGAATGTCCAGAAGGGCGTTAGGCTGTCTGGTCTAATTAACATATTACGCTTTTATTATTATTATTTATTATTATAGACTAGAGGCCCGATGCACAAAATTCATGCAATTCTTTCCCCTGTCTGCTGGCACTGGCTTCCCTCTGGCACCGGCTTCGTCTGGAAGGTTGCCCATAAGGATGTCCGGTCTAATTAGCATATTACGCTCTTATTATTACAGATTTTAATCAAAAGCATCTTTATTTTTGTTTAAACAATTAAAACAGTAAAGTAGAAATGAAAGTTACTTAGCAATTCCAGGGAGATGATCATAACAGCTTGATGGATTAGAGATTTGAACTTTTAAATGGGATCGATTGTGACTTTTTTCTTTACCAGATTAAGGAAGTTTTCTGCCATTATTTCTTCATACACCTTCTCTATGCCTTTCTCCCTTTCTGCCTCTTCTGGCACACCTACTATTTTAATACTGTTACATTTCACATTGTACCACAGCTCCCCTTCTGTTTTTTAATTGTTTTTTCTTTTTGGTTCTCTGATTGAGTGTTATTTTCAACTCTGTCTTTTTTTTTTAATATATTTTATTGATTTTTTACAGAGAGGAAGGGAGAGAGATAGAGAGTTAGAAACATCGATGAGAGAGAAACATCGATCAGCTGCCTCCTGCACATCTCCCACTGGGGATGTGCCCGCAACCCAGGTACATGCCCTTGACCGGAATCGAACCTGGGACCTTTCAGTCCGCAGGCCGACGCTCTATCCACTGAGCCAAACCGGTTTCGGCTTCAACTCTGTCTTTTAATTCACTGATTCAATTCTCACCTTCCCCTAATCTGCTGTGTATTCCTTCCAATGTATCCTTTATTTGTGTTATGTCATTCTTTATCTCAGACTGTTCTTTTTTCTTAGTTACTATATCTTTTTTCATGCTGTTGAGCATGTTTACCATCATTACTCTGACCTCTATTTCAGATAAATTTCTTATCTCTGCTTCATTTATCTCTTCTTCTGTAGAATTCTCTAGTTCTTTCATTTGGGGGTTGTTTCTTTGTCTCCTCATTTTGGCTTTCTGTTTGGGTTTGTGACTTCGTATTAGGTAGATCCTCTCCAAGCATGTCAAACTTGCAGCCAGTGGGCTGCATGCCTCACCAGCTGCAAGTTTGACATGCTTGCTCTACACCTCTCAATCTCTAGTGTAGGACAGTGTTAAAGGCTGTTTCTGACTAATTAGATCAGGCATAGACTCAAAGCCTCCAGAGACCACCTCTGCCTACAGACTGATAGGATTCTGACTTGAATTGCCCCCCAGGCAATGGTCCTCTGGTGTGGGGAGAGTTGTTTTCAACAGGGTAGGGCAGTTGCTTCTGCCTGGAGGCTAATTGTTATTTTTTAATCTCTTAAGTAGCCTCAGGGCAAGGTGTTTTCCAGTAGGATGTGTCAAATGTCTTCCTTCCCAGGCAAGGCAAATGTCTATGTGGGAAAGATGACCTCGGCTGGGTGAGGGAATGACTCAGCCCTGGAAACTTGGGGTGTCTGCCTTCTGAGTTCTATCTCCCGAGTCCCCAGTCCTGGCTTCTGCCCTCACAGCTCCAGTCCACTTCACCCTCCCTCTGCCAGAACACAAGGTGGGTAGCTCCACAGGGAGTTTAGTGCACTTGCCCTTTAAGAGGGTGCCCGAAGTTTTAGCTGTTACTCCCTGGCAGACAGCACCCTGCTGTTTTCATAGCCAGATGTTATGTGAGTACTCTCCTCAGTTTTGGTGCTCTCTGCTGGGGGGTCCAGCTTGGGGATTAGATCCCAGAGTTCTCAGTGGCAACCCCAACAGCTGAGATGTATCTCTGGGACTTCAGTTGCTGTCTGTAGGTGCCTGGCCAGCCCTTTCTTGATTTATTCTTGATCCATGGGTTACTTAGACATACATTGCTTAATATCCAAATATTTTGGTATTTCCCCAATTTATTTCTTGTTGACCTATAATTTTTTCTTTTTGTTGACTTATATTTTAATTCCATTATGGTTGGGAAACATACTTTGATGATTTCTGTCCTTCTGAATGTATTGAAATGTGTTTTATGGCTGCCATTTGATCTATCCTTGAGAACTGTCCATATGCACTTGAAAATTGTATATTTATGGTACAGTCATTGGGTTGAATGTTTTAGGTTGAGTTGGCCGATTATGTTTTTCAAATCTTCTATATCCTTGATGATTTTCTGTCCAGTTGTTCTATATGTATAGATATCTCCAACTGTTATTGTTAAATGATCTATAATCTCCTTTCATTTTGTCAAGTTTTGATTCATGTATTTTGATGCTCTGATGTTAAATGTGTGTATGTATTTATCATTGTTATATCATACTGATACATTGACCTCTTTCTCATTATGAAATGTCTTTTTATCTCTTGTAATATTTTTGTCTTAAATTCTATTTTTTCTGATATTAATATAGCCACTCCTGATCTCTTATGGTTACTGTTTGCATGATATATTTTCCTTTCATCCTATTTGTATCTTTGAATGTAATGTGAGTTACTTCTAGATAGTATGTAATTGGATTTTACTTTGATTGGGATGTTTAATTGTATTTATCTTTGCCATTTTTTGTTTGTTCTATGTAAGTCTCCTGTCTTTTTTGTTTCTCTCTTCCTCTTTGCCTACTTTCTTTTGTGTTAAGTAAACATTTTCAGCATATCATTTTAATTTCTCTGTGAATATCTTTACTTTTTCGCCATTTTTTCTTAGTCATTACTCTAGGGATTAGAATATACATTTTAATTTGCTACTTCAGATTAATACTAACTTAATACTAGTAAAATAGAATCTTTGCTTTAATATAGTTGCATTTTCTCCCTGCTCTTGTTTGCCATTATTGTCATGTATATTACATGTGTATGTGTAATAAATCCAATAATGTAGTATTATAATTATTGCTTCATACAATTTTATGTCTTTTTAAAACAGTTAAGAGAAATGAAAATAATGTATCTATATTATCTTTTATATCACTTTATGTATTTACCATTTCTAGTCTCTTTATTTCTCCTTGATTATTCATATCACTGTTTAGAGTCAATAGTTCAGTCTAAATCAGATCTATTAGCAGTGCATTCTCATTCATTGCTTATCTGGAGATGTCCTTTTTCAGCCTTCATTTTTGTAGGATAGTTTTGCTGGATATAGAATTCTTGAATTTTTATTTCAGCACTTTGAATTTGACATTCTACTACCCTCTCGTCCATTGTTTTAGGTGAAATGTCAGCCATTAATTGTATTGATGCTCCTCTATTCAAGGTGATCAGTAGCTTTTATCTTGCTGCTGTCAAAATTTTCTTTGTTGTATGTTTTTACCAGTTTGTGTCTATCTGTGTGGGATCCTTTTGTATTTATGCTGCTTGGGATTTGTTGAGCTTCTTAAGTTCATAGATTAAAGGTTTTCATCAAGTTTAGGAAGTTTTTAGCCACTATTTCTTCAGATATTCCTTTTGCCCCGTTGTCTCTCTCCTTTCCTTCTGAGACTCCTATTGTGCAAATGTTGCTACACATGGTCATATTCCACAGGTCTCTAAACCTTTGTTCTTTTTCTCCATTCTTTTAAAAAAAATTTTCCTCAGCTGGGTTATCTCAGGTTACCCATCTTCAAGTTTATGGTTCTTTCTACTGCCAGTGCAAATCAACCATTAAACTGCAGATTTGAATTTCTGACTCCAGTTATTATACTTTCCAAATCCAGAATTTCTATTTGGTTCCTTTTAAGAACTCATTTCTATCTCTATATTAATATTCTCTTTGGTGCGGCATGATTGTCATACCTTTAATTCCCTTTTATTCTGTACACATGGTTTCCTTTACTTCTTTCAGCATATTTATATTAGTTGACCTGAAATCTTTGCATAGTAAATCCAGCATGTAGGCTTCCTCAGGAATAATGTTCATTGACCATTTTACTCCCCCCCTCCCCCGCCTCCAATACATGGGTTATATTTTGCTATTTCTGTGTATCATAAATTTTTGTCAAATATTGGATATTTTAAATTATTTGATGTGAAAATTCGGGTGTTCAGATTTCCCCTTTCCCTATGCTCAGAGTTTGTTATTGTTGCTGTTTGTCGTCGTTGTTTGTTTACTGACTTTCCTGGGCTAATTCTGCAGCTTTTATTTTTGATCATGTGCAGTCATTGAAGTCTTTGCTTGGTTAGCTGAATCGTCAGATAATGATTTGACATATTTTCTTAAATGCTTTAAACCAGCATGTCTTTCACCCTTTTCCAGTGGGCATTTTGTGTGTTGGGGCATGCCTTCCATGCTCTTGCAGTTTATAACTCTGCCTTAGGCTTCACTTCCTGCTTGCTCAGAACCTCAAAGTCAAGCATAGGTGAGAAATTAGGGCTCTGTCAATCTTTCCTGGGCATCTGCACAGCCTTCCACATGCGCATGGCCTTTTAGATCCCCAGGAATATGTCAGAAATTATCAAAGCCCACTATGGACATCTTATGCCTCAGATTTTCCTTTAAGTTTTTTGTGTGCAGATTTTTGTTTGTCCCAACTGGAATCACTGCCTCTGGCAAATACAATGTTAAACAATTGCCACTGGTTTTGCAGGACAAACTCCCTGGGGATATAGGGCTTTTTTCACGAAATGAGCTATGAGTCAGATAAAATAAAGATTAGCTCCATGAATGGGACTTTTCTAGGGAACACTAGTCTGATCAAATAGTGACAGTTCTTGGGGGCAGGGCTTTTGAGGGAGCTCCAAACACACTTGCCTCCTCCAGTCGCTGCTGGGCTTCTGGCTTTTTTAACTATGAGGATTGTTGCAAGCTTTTGCTAATTTCTAGAGTGCTGAAAAAGTTGATTTTGAAAATTTATGCCAGCGTTCTTGTTTTTTATGGAGGAATGGATTTTCAGAGGTCCTTCATCCATAATTCTAAAAGTGCTTTTCAATCTGTCTGTTTTCAACTACTGTGCATATTGCCTCTGTTGTTTTTGATATCTAATGATGGTCTATTTATATTTACTGACAGTCATGAAAGTCCATTCTTTGATTTCATTGAGAGCTGCTTGCGAAATAAACATGAAATGGTTATTTATGAAGCTGCTTCAGCTATCATTCATCTTCCTAACTGCACTGCAAGGGAGCTGGCACCTGCTGTTTCAGGTTGGTTATATATTTAATAGCTGGTTTTTGTTTCTATTCTTATGTTTGTTTTAAGCACCAAAGGTCTTCAGGATAGGTATTAGGAATGATTTTTGAATCTTAGCTCTGTATATATAGATGGCTTTGCATTCTGATATGTAGATGATTATTTTAGTTGCTTTATTTCTTTTTGTGAAGTTTCCCCATATAAAACATTTAAAAATAACTTTAATGCCTTCAGTTCTTTGTAATGTTTAAAAAACCCATTTGCTCTTATAACTATAAATATTCCTACCACTCATATACTGATGGGTATATTAATCCTTTTAGAAAAAAGAATAAACTTTGTATTCTCTATTTAAAGTTTGTATACCTCAACAAAATGTGCTTTTTCTATTTTTGATGACACATTTTTCATGTGAAATTTTGATGCTGTAATCTAATTTCCTTATGCATATTTTGAATATGATTGTTCATGCACTATATTTTAAAATATATGCTCTATGACGAAATGAGCTATAGTCAGTGATCTTTTTTCTTTTCTAGTTCTTCAGTTGTTCTGTAGCTCTCCGAAGCCAGCTTTGAGATATGCAGCTGTGAGGACCTTGAACAAGGTAGGTCATTTATATCAATGTTTGATTGAGAAACATTAATTGTGAAGTGTTTGGCTTTCTCTCCAAGGTTAGTAAGTATGATTTATTAGCTTTAGTTCTGTAGTATCTCACTTGTATTTGTGGCCTTAGATATGGCCATTTTCACTATCATTCAACTAAAGATTATAATTCATTTCTGACTTTTAAGCACTTTATAGTGCCATATTGTCCAATATGATGACCTTTAGCCATAAGTGGCTGTTTCCATTTAAATTTAAATTAAATTAAAAATTCAGTTCCTTAGTTACTAGTCACACCTCAAGTGCTCAGGAGCCATATGTGGTTAGTGACTATTCCATTGGATGGTGTGGATATAGAACATTTCTATCATTGCAGAAAGTTCTCTTGGATATGCTGGTCTATAGTAGGAACATCCAATAGAAACAAAATGGAGTCACATACGAAAATTTAAATTTTATAATAAACACATGAAAAATTTTTTTAAAGATGAGATTAATTTTAATAATACATTTTATTTAACCTAATATATATTTAAAATGTCATATTAACATGTAATCAGTATAGCATTTGAAAAGATATATTTTGCCTTTTAGTTTTTTCCTTCTAAATCTTACACATCTAGTGTTTTTTCTTAAATATTTACAGTATATCTCAATTTGAACTATCCACATTTCCAATGCTTAGTAGTCACATGTGGCTATTGACTACCATGTAGCATGGTTCTAGAGACTGCATTACAGAATAAGTTAAATAACCATAAAAATTTTAAATGAAAGTTTAATATAGTAGACGACTTGTCATAAGGTGGTGAGTGATTGGTTATGGGTTAATTATGTGAATAATTGGAGGACAGAGAAGTTTAGAGCAGCCAAGGAATAGCAATGTGAATTGTATTCAAAGAGTTGGTATAGGTCCACATTCCTTCATCTGTGACTTTGGAGCCAGATGTGTCTAGGAATTCTGTATTTTGTGAAATTTAGAAAGGTTCTATGATGCTATATCTTATATACTAACCCCATTGAGCCTGGAGCTGTAACCACCATTAGACACATTAAAATTTCTGTATGATAATATGATTATCCTTGGTAAGTGGAATAAAATAAGACTTAATTAGTTTTACAGTAGTTTGGGTCATATTTTGCGGTTAAGTGAATTTTGAGGCAGTACTTTGCTGTTTTCAAATTTTTTTATTGCTATAGGCAGAGAGGTAAATGGCACCTACAAAAAGAAACTGAAGAATGGCAGACATGTTTTAGTGACCATGAGCAATCCAGTTTGGATGGAATTTGTTTGTTTAAATACAGAAGTGTTTTCTAAGTGATAAGATATTAACAGTCTTTGAGCAGTATTTACCACGTGAGGTCCTATTTTCAGAGAACCTAACATCCAGTCGAATGGGTATCAATGTGCACAGGTACTATAAGGAAAAACAGGCCAACTGTAATAAAAGACAGACTGTAATATTGTTAGAAAGATTATACAAACCTGGGAAGAAAAAGTGCTATCCTGTTCTTTGACTATGATTGTTAATCATTCATCAAATGATATATCATACCTTTTTAATTGGAAACATTCTTTTTGAAACAGTTTTAACCTATATTGTCCCATTCAGTTTTTAAAAAGCCACTTACCTTAAATTACAATTTCTAGTTTTCTCTTCTTTTTTTTATTTTTATTAAATTCTGGTTTTTATCAATAGCAATTTGCTTAATATTTTTCTTGCCCTTCCACAAGGTGGCAATGAAGCACCCCTCTGCTGTGACTGCCTGCAATCTGGACTTAGAAAACTTGATCACAGACTCAAATAGAAGCATTGCTACCCTGGCCATTACTACACTTCTCAAAACAGGAAGTGAGAGCAGTGTGGACAGACTAATGAAGCAGATATCTTCTTTTGTATCTGAAATTTCAGATGAGTTCAAGGTAAGAATACGATCATCTTTTCTTCCAATCTCTATGGCTTGCCTATTTCTTAACAATATCTTTTGATGAGCAAAAGTTTTAAATGTTTATGAAGTCTAATTTATTAATATTTTTTTTGTTTCATAGTTATTGCTTTCTGTGTCCTGAGAAACCTTTGGCTACTTCTACATCTTAACGATATTTTCTTATGTTTTATTCTTAATATTTTGTGGTTTTAGCTTTTATATTTTGATCTGTGATCTAACTTGAATTGATATTTGTGTATTATGTGTGATAAGTTCAGTATTTTCCCATACCAATATCCAGTCATTCCAGCATCATTTGTTGAAAAGACACATTGGCATGCTTGGACATCTTTGTCTGAAAAGCAGATAACCATAGACTTGTAGGTATATTTCTGGGCTCTTTATCATATTCCATTGATCTATTTATCAGTACTATGCCAATACCCACTGTATTTTATTATAGTTTTATGGGTACCTCTTCAATGTCAAGTAGTGAAGTAATGTGGTCTTTAAACTTTGTCCTTCTTTTTAATAATCTGTTTCTTTGCATTTCCATATAAAATTTAGAACCATTTTATAATTTCTATAAAACAAAGCCTGTTAGGATTATGATTGGGGTTGTGTTGAATCTATAAATTAATTTGGGAAGAACTGACATTTTAATAGTATTAATTCTTCTAGTTCATGAATATAGTATACCTTCCTCTTTATTTAGGTCTTTATTCTGAGCAGTGTTTTGTAGCATTAATTCTAGAGGTCTTGCACATCTTTTGTTGAATTTATATCTGAATATTTTATGCTTATGACTCTATCTTATTAAAATTTCTATTTCATTGTTTGCTACCAGTATGTTAAAAAAATCTCTCTCTCTCCCTCCCCCTCCCCTCTCTCTACTTTCCCATAACTTGGTATCCTTGTAAAGTACCCTTATCAGTTCTAGTAGTTGCTCTATACATTCCTTAGGATTGTCTATATAAATAATCATGTCATCTGTTAAAAGAGACAGTTTTACTTTTTCATTTCCAATCCAAAAGCTTTTCTTTTCTTTTTCTTGCCTTATTGAAATGGCTAGGAGTTCCAGTACAGTGTTGAATAGAACTTGTGAAAATGTGTTAGAGACAATCAGAAGAATAATAAATTTCAGCTCTAAGAACTAAAATAGAAAGACCTTATTCTTTTGTCTTATTTCTCAAAGAGTATAATTGACCCTGTTTACTCTGTTATAGGATATATCTAGTCTTTTAAACGACAAGCCTAGCCTGTATGTTTAAGCAGACATTTTGAATCTTTGGGAAACCTATGAAGGTCATTTTGTACTATAGCTTATTGAATGAATCTCCTGTGCTTGAGCATTTAGAGTTTGCAGTATTTTGCAATTACAAAGAACGCTGCAGTGGATAACCTTGTGCATTTGTTTCCTTGAAATGTTAGCGGTGTATCTTTAGGGTAAATCCCTAGAAGTTCATATGCTAGGTTGAAGGGTAAGTAAATATGTAGTTTTGTAGAGAAAGCTAAGTTCTACCAGCACTGTATGAGTGTCAGTTTCCCCTTAGTCTCACCAATGGAATGTGTTACATTTTGACGTTTGGCCAACCTGATGGATATAGTTTTAATTTGGATTTATTTTGTTATGAGGGAAGTTAAACATCTTTTCTTACATTTTAGGATCATTTAATATTTCTTTTTAAGTGTTGTCTGCTCATATATTTTCCCCATTTTTATAGGTGTCTTGGTTTTTTGTTTCCTTACTTATTTAAAGGTTTTTTTGTATATGTATATTAGGGATATTGGTTCTTTATCTATGAAATATGTTATTTTTTCCTAGTTTGCTATTTGTCTTTTGACTTTTTTATGACATCTTTTGTCATGCAAAAGTTTATTTTGCTGTAGTCAAATTTGTCAATCTTATCTTTTATTGCTTTGACTTTTGAATAATAGCCTTTCTCTTCAGATTATAGAATCTTAATGTTTCTTCTGGTATGTTTACAGTTTCACTAGACGCCCCATGCATGAATTCGTGCACCAGTGGGGTCCCTTGGCCTGGCCTGCGGGATCGGGCTGAAACCAACTCTCCGACATCCCCCGAGGGGTTCCAGATGGCGAGAGGGTGCAGGCCAGGCCGAGGAACCCCACCAGTGAACAATCGGGGCTAGGGAGGGACGTGGGAAGGCTCCAGGATGTGTCTGGCCCGACTCACTCAGTCCCAATTGGCCAGACCCCAGCAGCAAGCTAACCTACCAGTCGGAGCATCTGCCCCCTGGTGGTCAGTGCACATCATAGTGAGCAGTTGAGTGGCCTTAGCATATCATTAGCATATTACGCTTTGATTGGTTGAATGGCTGACTGGACGACCAGACACTTAGCATATTAGGCTTTTATTATATAGGACCAGAGGCCTGGTGCATGAAATTCGTGCACGGCGGGGGGTGGGGGGGTGTCCCTCAGACTGGCCTGCAGCCTCTCCAATCTGGGACCCCTTGAGGGATGTCTGACTGCTGGTTTAGGCCTGGCCTGTGGGATTGGGCCTAAACTGGCAGTCGGACATCCCTCTCACAATCTGGGACCACTGGCTCCTAACTGCTTGCCTGCCTGCCTGATCACCCCTAACCCCTCTGCCTGCCTGCCTGATCGCCCCTAACTGCCTCTGCTTGCCGGCCTCATCACCCTTACCTTGCCCCCCTGCCGGGCTGATCACCCCTAATTTGCCCCCCTGCAGGCCTGATCACCCCTAACCACCTCTGCCGCAGTCCCTGGCCTAAGCCGCAGTCTGGCCTCCCTCTGTGGGAGACGACCTGGCGGATCAGGGGAAGGCGCCACCCTCATTACCCCGCTGCTGTTGTCACTGCTGGCCTGAGCCTGGGCCCTTTGCAGCCACTGCAGCTTTGTCCAGAAGGATGTCCACCCTAATTAGCATGTTATCCTTTTATTAGTATAGATAGATGTTTTACATTTAGATCTCTGATCTATTGGATTATATTATATATGAAATGAGAAATGGATCTAATCTCATTTTTTTCAATAACCTGTTGCTCCCAATCCCCCATTTTTATTCAATAAACTTTTTGCTTGTTATTTAAAACTAATAGCCCAGTGCACGAAATTCGTGCACATTAAAAGGGAATTAATTGCCCTAACCGGTTTGGCTCAGTGGATAGAGCATCGGCCTGTGGACTCAAGGGTCCCAGGTTCGATTCTGGTCAAGGGCATATACCTTGG
>NW_005353696.1:8731-16283 GCF_000412655.1 Myotis brandtii | reverse complement strand
GGCATTCCCAAAGGAGTAATACTATTCAGAAATTCGATGGGGAAATTTTCCTTTGTTTCTTTGTTATGGGGTGGGGCCACAACATTAGTAACAAAGAAACAGAATTAAAACTTAATTGTGGGGAGCTGCTACAGTGTTTTGGACAGGTTCAAGCCTTGGACTGATGAGAGGGCACAGTCCTCTCATTGCCACGTGTAAGTCCCAGCTTGGAGGGCAGGGCCCTCCCAGCACAATTATAGCCAACAGCTATAGTTGTAAGCTTGAACCTATGGTCCGAACACGTGGCCCCACGTGCCTGAGTGATGTAGGCTTTATAGAGTTCAGGTACATGTAGTTGTAGGATTGAAACCCAGGAGAATGTTGTAAACATCTTGGTCATGCCCTTACTTTGCCTCATGGCATCTGCTATAAAATAAAGACACGGCTGTGGTCGTGGTTGCTATCTCTCAGAGAAGCAGCGTCCCACCGAGACCCAGCTTTCATTCTCTTGTCTGTCTTTTCTAAGCCTTTCTGCCACCACCACTCAGGGTCACCCTTGGCCGTGCTGGCGTAGCACACTTTATAAAGATATGCCTCCATGCTCCGAGGGCGGGTTCCTGCCTCAAACCCTGCCCTCACCGGAAACAGCTCTGGGAAACAGCTCGGGGGAGGGGGCAGCCGTTGCCAAGACAACCCCTGCAGGACAGACTTCCTTCCGCTTGGCTGCTGACGGTTGTGGTCGTGATGAACACCACCCATGGTTTTTAAATAAGTAGATACCACCTTTAACATATACTAAAGTACTGTACTTGGGTCTATTTTGGGGCTTTCTATTCTATTATGTTGTTTTCTTTATTCATAAATCACGATCACACACTATTTTAAATACAGAAGCTTTGCAGAATGTATTAATATTTATTAGCTGCCTCTCATAACTCTTTATTTTTATTGTTTCCCTAGCTAGTCTTATGTGTATATTTTTCCTTATGAACTAGTGTTAACTTGTCTAGCTTCATAAAAATATTTCCTTGGTGTTTTTATTGGGATCACATTAATTTATAAGTTAACTTAATGTTAAGACATTTTAACCAAGAATAGTGATGTTTTATAATTTGTTCAAGTTACTTTTGTGCCTTTCAAAATATTTAATATTTATTAGTTTTGAATGTCTTAAATGCTTTTCCTAACTATATTATCTTTTGTTGTTATATGTTTTAACTCATTATATCTTTTAACTAGTTATTTTTCATGCAATGATTAGTATTATTTTTGCATTTAATTTTATATCCTACTACCTTGTTGAATATTTTATTTAGTTTTATTATTGCTTTCGTAGGATTTCCAGGTATATTGTCATATCATCTGTAAATAAAGATAGTTATGTCTTTTATTTTTCAATTCTTATTCCTCTAATTGTTTTCTCTTGTCTAATTGTATTAGCTAATAACTCCATAGTAATGTTGAATAATAGTCGATAGTGGCATCCTTATATTATTTCTGACCTTAATGGGAATGCCTCTTGGTGTTCTCTATTTAGTAATATGCTGACATTAGGATTGAGGTGTGAGTATGTAAAATGGAACTATCTACCCATTTCTATTTTTTTTTTCAAGAATTTTTATTAGTAATGGGTGTTGGATATTTATCAAAGTCTTTTCAGCATCTATGGATATAATCATATGATTTTTCTTTACTGACTCATTAATATATACATTATGTTAACTAATTTTCTAAAGTTGAACCATTATTGCATTCTTGGTATAAATCCCATTTCATGATGAAATATTATTTTCTTACTGTAGTGTTGGAGTTGTTAGCTAATCTATCACTTAGAATTTTTGCATCAATATTTATAAATGAATTCCATCTAAAATTTTCCTTTTTGCATGTATCACATCTTTATTACGTTTTGGTATGATTGCTTCATAAAAAAAACTGGATGTTTGCTGTGGCCAGGTGGCTCAGTTGATTGGAGCATCATCCCATACACCAAAAGGTTGTTGGTTCAATTTCTGGTTAAGGCACATACCTAGGTTGTGGGTTTGATCCCTGGCTGGGTGCATACAGGAGGCAACGGATTGATTGTTTTCCTTCATTTTCTATGTTCTGAAATGATGTGTATAGATTGGGACTATCTGGTTGTTGAGAAACAATTCCCAATTCTCCAGGAGTTTCTTGTATTTCTGCACATCTTGCAAGTTAGGCACTAACTGCCCTTTGTTTCCTACTGTCCTAGCTTTGTTCCCTTTGTGTAGTGCAAGGTATCTTCCAACCTTAGAAAATATAGTGTCTCCCTGTACAGGGCATATTTCAATACAGCTCTAGAAGACAAAGCTACTGTTCCCTGTAGAGCAGCGGTTCTCAACCTGTGGGTCGCGACCCCTTTGGCAGTCGAACGACCCTTTCACAGGGGTCGCCTAAGACCATCCTGCATATCAGATATTTACATTACGATTCATAACAGTAGGAACATTACAGTTATGAAGTAGCAACGAAAATAATTTTATGGTTGGGTCACAACATGAGGAACTGTATTTAAAGGGCCACAAGGTTGAGAACCACTGCTGTAGAGCAAAAAGCAAACATGCTCACTGTCCAGTATAAGAAAAATAATGTTTCCCTTCAGAACACAAGACCGGCATGCTTATTGCCCATTGTAAAATACTCAAGTGCCATACCTCAGGGTTCTTCTCCTGTAATGCAGTGGACTGCCGGTCTCAGTGTTATCTGCCCCTTTTTGCATTGCCCTGTGGGGATTGGGGCTCAGGAAACTGGTTCCAAATACTGGTATGGTAGCTACTGCTATTGCAATGAGTAATTTACTGTCTTTCATCTCTGATCCTGGAGCCTCATGTTTTCTACTAGCATTAATGAAATTGTGGCAGGCTCGCTTGTTAGCTTGCAAGTAAGGTAACATCTCCCACCCTTCTCACTTGACATTGGTCTTTAAAGTTGTGGTAAAATTATTCTAGAAACCATTTGGTAAAGTAGTTTTATGGTAACTTTCTATTTCTTCTATGGAAATCAGTCTGTTTAAGCTTTTAATCTTTACTGTTCACTTTAAAATTTTTATGTGCTTATTTATTTGGAGCAAAGGAATGGGGTCTCTTGAATGAACTTTTTATTTTCCCTTGAGGTCTCTTGGCTTATCTTTCATGAAGAACCATTGCAATTTTGAATAACTACAGCGCCTTCTTAGCTTACAGTAAATAAAGTATGCTTAGTAGCTAAAGTTATAAAGATGAATGTCCTTTCTGTGTTGGTCTTTTTATGGGTGGTAGCAGTACAGTCATTATAAAGGTGAATGGCCTTTCTGTTTGTTTTTCTGCAGGTGGTGGTTGTACAGGCAATTAGTGCTCTCTGTCAGAAATACCCGAGAAAGCATGGCGTCATGATGACTTTCCTCTCCAACATGCTCCGAGACGATGTAGGTGGACTAGTTTGTAAATCATAGGAAGTTGCTCTCTTAAATTCTTACGATTCCCATTAAATGTCATAGTATTTAAAGCAGCATGTGTCTCTCAAATAGTGTGCTTACTTCTGGTTGCTGACTTATCATTACTAAACATGCTATGGCTCTAGCTTTCCCTGCAGAAAAAAACACACTTCTGTTTCTTTCATGAAGGAAGGGAAGGGAAATTTTAATATTATAAGCATAAGCCTTGGAGTATAAGCATTTCTCCAAAAACCATCCTCAGAACTAATGGGAGTTTTCTCTTTTGCCAGGGAGGCTTTGAATATAAACGGGCCATTGTGGACTGCATCATCAGCATTGTGGAAGAGAACCCTGAGGCTAAAGAAGCAGGTCTAGCCCACCTCTGTGAATTCATTGAGGACTGTGAACACACTGTTCTGGCTACAAAGATTCTACACTTGCTGGGCAAAGAGGGCCCCAGAACGCCTGCTCCCTCCAAGTATATCCGCTTTATTTTCAATAGAGTCGTACTGGAAAATGAGGCTGTTAGAGCTGGTAAGTCATTGGAACACTGATAATGGTGTAACTGCTGATCTTTTTAAATGTGTAACTCAAGGGGGTGGTGATGAAATTGGAAAATTTCTACTTGATGGTGGGATCCTTCCTATACTTCCCGTGTTTGATAAACTTGAAATAGCCACTCATGAACTTATTTCCCACTTTCTCTTCAACTCACTATAATCTAGCTCTCTTCCTTAAAAATCCTCTGAAGCTATTTAAAAAATATATCACTTATAAGCGAGTTGGAAAATCAAGTTAAATACTCTAATGTTTTTATCTTTGTTCACCTCTCAGTCAGTTTAATGTACTATTGACTAAACTCTCCCTTGGCTTCCACAATAGCCTGCATCTTTCCATCACTCCTCAGTCTTATTTATAGAGCTTCTCTTCCATTCCCTAAAATAATAGTTTTCTTAGGGATTTGTCTTCTTACCGTACACACTTATTCTGGTGATCATTTTCAGAGCTCTATTCATAGGCGGTGACATTGCAGTCATGTCTCTTTCCTGAACTTTTATGTCCAACTATCTAAGGCACTTCTAATTCAACTTAAAACTAAACTCACCCAAACCTTTATCATCCATTCCTTTGGAAAGGCAGAAACTTATTCTCCTGTTTTATAATCTCCACCTGTTCTTTGGCAAAATTCCATCAATTCTGACTCTTTAATATTTCTTCGTTCTCTTTTTCCTTTATTTTCATGGGTGCTGCTTTAGGCTCTCCTTCATTTCCAGTGCCAACTAGTGTGACTGCTGCCACTCTCATACAGATCCAGTCTGTACTCCACACTGTGCTACAAAAATGGACTTTGCATTTAAAATCTGCTTATAAGTTTAGTGTAGCGTACTCTGCTGCAAATACACAAATTCATCCTGTGTTTAACATCCTATGTAATAAAAGGGTAATATGCAAATTGTCCCCTTGACTGGGAGTTCGACTGGAGTTCGACCAGGAGGCAGGACCAGCCTGCCAACTGCCACGGCCCCTCCCCCTGGCCTGTCCCACCCCCTTTCACTCCCCACCCTCCCCGATCGGGGGCGGGGACGGCCAACCTCCCACATCCCCTCCCGCCAGCCGTGCACCAGGCCTCTAGTCTATACTAATAATCTATACTAATAAAAGGGTAATATGCTAATTAGACCAGACATCTTCCGGACATCCTTCCAGACAAAGCCATGGTGGTGGGGCTGAGGCAGAGGCAGTTAGGGGCGATCAGGCCAGCAGGGGAGAGCAGTTAGGGGCGATCAGGCCAGTAGGGGAGAGTAGTTAGGGGGATCAGGTCAGCAGGGGAGAGCAGTTAGGGCAATCAGGCAGGCAGGGGAGCAGTTAGGGGCATCAGGCAAGCAGGAAGAGTGGTTATGGGCAATCAGGCAAGCAGGCAGAGTGGTTAGAGGCGATCAGGCAGGCAGGCAGGTGAGCAGTTAGGAGCCAGAGGTCCCGGATTGTGAGAGGGATATCCGACTGTGTCCCCTCCCCGAGGTCGTGCACAAATTTGTGCACCAGGCCTCTAGTCTATACTAATAAACTATACTAATAAAAGGGTAATATGCTAATTAGACCAGACATCTTCCAGACGTCCTTCCAGACAAAGCCATGGTGATGAGGCAGAGGTAGTTAGGAGCAATCAGGCCAGCAAGAGAGAGCAGTTAGGTTAGGGGCAATCAGGCCGGGAGGGGAGAGCAGTTAGGGCAGTGGTTCTCAACCTGTGGGTCGTGATCCCTTAGGCGGTCGAACGACCCTTTCACAGGGGTCACCTAAGACCATCCTGCATATCAGATATTTACATTACGATTCGTAAAATAGCAACATTACAGTTATGAAGTAGCAACGAAAATAATTTTATGGTTGGGTCACAACATGAGGAACTGTATTTAAAGGGCCAGAAGGTTGAGAACCACTGAGTTAGGGGGATCCCTGAGGGATCGGGCCTAATCCGTCAGTCGGACATCCCCTGAGGGGTCCTGGATTGGAGAGGGTGCAGGCCGGGCTGAGGAACCCCCCCACCCATCCCCATGCATGAATTTTGTGCACTGGGGCTCTAGTCCTTTAATAATAGAGGCTAAACCACAACCTATTTTTGTTTTATTTCTAGTCTCTCTTGTCTGCTCCTGCTCTCAAACATGGGATCCTATTCTTCAGCCTTCCTCACCTGTGTCTAGTTCCAATATGACATTATGCTTTCTTCTCTGGACTGAGGGTCTTTGCACTTGTCATTCTCTCTGCCTTTAATACTATTTTCCTTCCATTTCCCTTTGGCTAATGTTACTTGTTCTTCAATATTTAGCTCTACTTTTCTTCACCAATTCTGACTTAAGTTTCTTTCTCTGTATTCACTTATCTTCCTGGATATGGTTCTATCATGGACTTATTGTGCTGTGTTGTAATCATCTTTTTACTTACCTGTCATTCCCACTAGACTACAACTCCTTCATGTCAGGGGCTATTTCTTCTATCTTTCTTTCCCCAGCACCTATCACAGTTCCTTGCAAAAGTTATGTGAGCAATAAATCTTTATTGAATTAAGTGAATTTTAATAATAGAGCATCTTTTTATGCTTGGAGCTGGTTGTTTGAGATTATAGCTTAATTATATCAGTATGATATATAAGAGGTTGTAGTGGGAATGGAGGAGTGCTCATAAAAAGAAATTGATATGATTTTTCCTACAATGCATGGAGGATTTTCCTATTCATAGCACTCTTGGGCCTACAGATTTCTGTTTATGCTTAAATGGATCAAAGAAATAAGATCAAGACACAATAAAACAATAAGAGAGTTTATTCCCTCTGAACATGGGTAAACTTTTCTAATTTTTTGAATGATTATTACTTAATGCAAGAAACCAATATTTACGTTGCTTCATTTTATGCTTCATTATAGCTGCTGTGAGTGCTTTGGCTAAATTTGGGGCTCAGAATGAGAATCTCCTCCCAAGCATCCTTGTACTCTTACAAAGGTAAGTAAAAGAATGTCATTTTTTTGGAGTCTTTTTTTTTTTTTTAAATAAGAACTGCCATATGGCTGAATAGAGTTCCTCATTGTACCATATCAAATGCATTACAGGACCTAAGAATAGAGCTGATGGAGTAAGTGAGGGGCAAATGGCATTTTTGTTCTCTTCTAGTAATTTTGTGTATGCTAAGTACATATAAAATTTGATTTTGAATTTCTCATTTCTCTTTGTGTGAGTTTGAGAAAGTGACTTAAAGGTGTATGCCTCAATTTGTATATTAGGGGCTAACTTCAAAGTGATTCACTAAGTAGAGTTGCAAATTTCAGCTTCTCATGGTCTCTCTGACTCCCTATTTGATGAGGAAAAGACTTGATGTGAGCAAAAACTGTGATTATATCTTATTAAAAGAGAAAAATTACAAACCAAAGGCTGGTTGGTTTAAATGAACAATGCTTGGATTTTGAGTGCTTTTTAATATCCTTAGAAAGTCTAACATTCCCATTTTTTAATTATAAAGAAGCCTAAGTCTTTATCAGGATCATGTGGTTGCAGACCCAAGAAAAGACTCCAAACTGCTATCTTATGTTATTGAGTTCTTCCTAATTATTTTTTAATTCTTTATTATTATTATTTTTTAAAATATAT
>NW_005353696.1:0-8415 GCF_000412655.1 Myotis brandtii | reverse complement strand
ATTGTCTTTATCCATTGGTTATGCTTATATGCATACAACTTCTTTGGTTGATCTCTTCCCCCCAAATTCTCCCCCCACCCGCCACCCTCCCCTACTTTCCCTCTGAGGTTTGAGGGTCTGTTCGATGCTTCTATGTCTGGATCTATTTTTGTTTGTCAGTTTATGTTGTTCATTATATTCCACAAATGAGTGAGATCATGTGACACTTATCCTTCTCTTCCTAATTATTTTAATGCCTATTTATGTAGTGCTTATTTACCAATTGGGAGCAGTACTCAAGATTTATGGTGATTTTAGGATACACTGTTGGCTGTTGTTGAGTTCTTTTATAATAAAGGTAGTGTCAGCCCTAACCGGTTTGGCCCAGAATATAGAGCATCGGCCTGCGGACTGAAGGGTCCCAGGTTCGATTCCGGTCAAGGACATGTACCTTGGTTGCGGGCACATCCCCAGTAGGCGGTGTGCAGGAGGCAGCTGATTGATGTTTCTCTCTCATCGATGTTTCTAACTCGCTATCTCTCTTCCTTCCTCTCTGTAGAAATCAATAAAATATTTTTTTAAAAAGGTAGTATCACATGGCCTGGTTGTGTTCTTTAGACGTGGTGGTAAAGCTCTTGGGAATCTTTAGGGTGCTGTGTGACATGCCTATTTGTATCCCCTGGACAGGTGTATGATGGATACTGATGATGAGGTCCGAGACAGAGCTACTTTCTATCTGAATGTGCTGCAGCAGAAGCAGATGGCATTGAATGCTACATATATCTTCAATGGTCAGTGAGAGCCACGGATGTAGACAAATATACTTTTGGTATCTTGGAAGCATGTCTTAAGATGATTTGCATATGAGCTGACTTTACTAGGCAAAATGCTTCTTTTATGTTTTTGACTGCACTTCCATTTCTAGGGAAATCTAAAGTATGTAAAAGCCCAAAGAATATTGCTTGCTCCTGATCCTTTTTGAGCTCATTCTTGAATGGGTTTACCTTTTCTCCCTTTTCTTACGCTACTAGAGGCTTGGTGCATGAAATTTGTGCACTGGGGTTGGGAGGTGTCCCTCAGCCCAGCCTGCATCCTCTTGCAGTCTGGGAGCCCTCAGGGGATGTCCAACTACTGGCTTAGGCCATTCCCTGGGGTTGGGCCTAAGCTGGCAGTCGGACATCCCTCTTGCAGTCTGGGAGCCCTCGCTCCTTACTGCCTGCTCACTGCTCCTTAGTGCTGTCATGGAGGCGGAAGAGGCTCCTGCCACTGCGCTCACCAGCCATGCGCCCGACTTCTGGTTTAGCGGCACTCTCTCTGTGTGAGTGCACTGACCACCAGGGGGCAGCTCCTGCATTAAGCGTCTGCCCCCTGATGGTCAGTCCACATCATAGTGACCCGTAGTTCTGGTCATTCTGCCATAATGGTCACTAGGCTTTTATTATATAGATCATTGTTCCCACATGGCTAAGTTGCTCTCTTTTATGGAAGGTACTTGTATTTTGTTGAAAATGTTTATGCTCTGCTCCCATGCTTCCTTGAATGAAATTATAAGAAAGTTTTATATAATAGCCTTTACTTTTAATTTCTTATGTTATAAAGTCTGTGGTTATATTTTCCCCTCCTTCAGAAAGAGTAGATTACACAGTATAAATCTGGGCCTATCTGGATCCTAGTATTGGCAAGAAGTTATAATGCTGAGATTTCTCTGTTTCATAGGTCTGACAGTGTCTATACCAGGGATGGAAAAAGCTTTACATCAGTATACATTAGAGCCTTCAGAAAAGCCCTTCGACATGAAATCTATTCCTCTTGCTATGGCTCCTGCCTTTGAACAGAAAGCAGGTAATGGGACCACTTCACTCTTTAGTGTTTCTATGTTTAAGTAGTGTTATTAGCATATTTTCTCTAATACATCCTTAGTTTGCTTAATTGTCACTCTGTATTTCTAAATCTTTTTAGAAGTATGGTGGATGATGTTTTTAATTAGGTTTTAAATTATTTTCCTGGTTTTCACATAAAAGCTCAAATATGAAGTGTGACCAGATTGAAAGTTTTTCTTTTTCCATGTTTAGTATTGCAGAATCTGAAGTTAGCTGTCACTGTGTGTCTCAGAGCTGCAATTGTGCTGTCACCTCCTGTTTTTATTTTCTGAAGTTGGTAATTTCTTAATTTTACTATTGGAGGTTTGTCTTGAAAGAATGTATGGGACAAGATCATAAAAAAATGTTCCCAAGGGATAGCTAACTATACAATTAAGGAAGGAAGGAAGGAAGGAAGGAAGGAAGGAAGGAAGGAAGGAAAAGAAGGAAAAAAAGAAGAAAGAAGGATGAAATTAAAGGAAAGAAGGAAGGAAGGAAGGAAGGAAGGAAGGAAGGAAGGAAGGAAGGAAGGAAGGAAGGAAGGAAGGAAGATGTTTAATGGTCAGACTGAGAAAGAATGATCTTAACTTTGAACCTTTTCAGTTTTTCTGTTGATACCATACAAGTAATTTTTCCTATTTGAATCATGAGAAGACTTGTTTTATAAATAGTTCCTTCTTTTGAGAATATTTTTTGTACATTCTCGCCCATTTAAAGCAAATACTATATTTTAGGGCTTACTTTATTATATCACAAAATATGTTCACTAAGTAAATTTTAATTTGAACATCTCTCTAAAAAAAGGTGACAGAAGCCTACTGGTGTTTTTAGCAGTGGCTTATTTTATGTGTGTTAGAAGCTTCTGTCCTGATGTCTTTCTGTCTGCATTTTCAGCTTGATAATGGGAGGAAAGCTCACTTGATTGCTCATATCTGTCTTTTTAGAAATCACACTTGTGGCTACTAAGTCAGAGAAGTTGGCTCCTTCCAGGCAAGACATTTTCCAAGGTATGGTAAATTGATGGGTAGAAGTAATAGTCTGCACCGTAGGCATTATAAATATAATGAAGTGCACTACTTTCATTCAGTTTGATGAATTCCCAGTGCAGGAAATCTTTGTGTGGCTGAATATTTGTTGTTATAGGTTATAGTTGCTGTATAGGTTATAGTTGCTGGGGCTACCTGAAGTCCATGGAACATTACAATTGCCGAAGCTAATGTGCTAACTGGGAATGTTGTTCTTCATATCCTAGGTAACAAGGAACTCAAATTCTAAGAAATTAGGAATATAAGGTTTTTTTGCTTTTAGTAATTGAGTATATAAACTCTTAAAATATTAATTTATTAAAGCTTGGGGGTATATCAGAGTTTAATTATTAGCTAGGTGATGGAAACTTAAAACATCATGAGCATCTAGAATAATGTCCTCCTAGATTATTCTCATTTTGGGTCATCTTCTCATTTTGTTTTCTTCCTTATTTTTTTTTCTTGATAGAACAATTGGCTGCTATTCCTGAGTTCATGAATCTGGGACCCTTGTTCAAGTCTTCTGAGCCTGTTCAGCTTACAGAAGCAGAGACTGAATACTTTGTTCGTTGTGTCAAGCACATGTTTACCAATCACATTGTGTTCCAGGTGAGATAAGTTCCCTACCCAGCCCCTATGGGAGCTTACTAGGCTTGGAGACCAGTATTAACTCCCCTGTAATTTGTGATTCTAGTAGTTCTTTTTATAGAGAAGGAAAGGAACTTAGCAGCATTTCTGGTTTTCCTTCCCATGGCTACAGAGATGCCTTCATATGATGGGTTAAAAACTAAAAGGACTTAAAAATAAAATATCTGGAAAAGTTTCACAACATAAAGTATAAGCTGCTAAAAAATAATCATCATTTAACATAAGGATAAAAGCTTAGCTTCTAAGAATCAATTGAAATCCATTAAACATCTGCTATCTTGTTTGGTAGAACTAAGTCGCAGGAAAGAGAAAAAAACGAGGTAATAATATAAACCCCAAAGCCTCAAGGATAAGGCTATCCCTGTTACCTAAAGAAGAACCTTAGGAGGAGACCTACAGTACTGTTTGGGGAGGAAAGGTATAGTGAATTCCAGAACTGAGTTATGGGCTATGGGTGGGAAGGAACAACTTGCTTGCAAACCGTTCTTATCCTTCATAATGTTTTTCTGTTTGCTGACTTTTCAGTTTGATTGTACCAACACTCTCAATGACCAGCTACTGGAGAAAGTGACAGTGCAGGTGGAACCATCAGATTCCTATGAAGTGCTGTGTTGTATCCCAGTCCCCAGCCTCACTTATAATCAACCAGGAATATGTTACACTCTTGTCCGTTTGCCTGATGATGACTCTTCAGCAGGTACTAACCCGCAGAGGGGAAGAGACACTTACATGATTAAGAATGCATTACCACTTGAGCTCTTAAATGTCTGGACACATGTTTGGGGGTCAAGAATATGGTTCTTTTCTAGAATTAAATGTAATGATAGTGATGATGTATTTATAGTTATATAATTAGTGCTGCAGAAATATTATTTATAACTAAATCTCTAAGTAGAATTTCCTGGACATTTAATCTTAAAAAAGAAACTGAATGTGTAAAGGGGTAGCCCCAGAAGGAGTTCAGGCTTTCTGGTAGAACAGTGTAACCACTGATGAGGGTTCATCTGTCTGATGTCTCCTGTAAGGAGCACGACCCACTTCTCCCTGGTGTTTCTTTCCAGGACATCGTAAGGGCTTTTTATTAGTAGATCCGTGGCATTTTAAAATATATTGTCTTTGAGGGTCTGCCAGCGGTTGCCAACCTTTCGGACCACCGATTGGCAACCGCTGCTATACCATAGTGCCGGCATCTGAGAGTATGTCTCAGCCCAGTAAATGCCTTATCAACATTTGTGTATCCACATGGGAGAAAGGCTTTGTAATTCTTTCCTTGATTCATGTGGAGTCTGGGTAGGAGTGGGGAGGGTAGCTTCTAGTGCCTATAATAGTATTTACAGGTTCAGGGACTTGAGGTCTTCTGACCTACCTCTTGTGAATGTCTAGTGTGTGTTGTACTTGATATATTTTCCCATCGGAGTGCTTCTTCTCTTTCCATATTCACTAAGGAGTATTCACAATGGTTACCTGGTTTTCACAGAAATAAGCACACACATTGCATTTATGTTTTGAAAAACTTTTATTAGTAGTACTGGAAAAAACATTTATTACTTCTAGTACAGGAAAATACAATTTCGACTACTAGTACAGGAAAAACAATTTTTACTACTGATACAGGGAAAAAATTTTACTACTAGTACAGGAATAAAACAGATAATAGTTAACAAATATTGAGGAAGGTACAGAGTTACAAGAAATCGTAAAAGTACTAGTGAATTGTTATCTCTGGTCATCATTCAGTTACATTAGGGGCTTAACCTGCCTCCTTTTAGCCCCTTTCCAAGCTCCCTTTTTAGATGTTGTTTCTGGGAACCCCTGCCCAATCATATCTGTGTTGGATGATAGACCAGGCTACTCACTCTAGCACGAGGTAGATTCAAATTGGCACTGTTGCGGGGTCTGAATCCCAGGTTGTTCCCTCTGACCCCTGGGTGCAGCCACCCTGGATCCATAACCCGCTGGGTTAGGAAGGCACTTTCCTATCTGGCCTCTAGGATTTCTCCTTCAAGCTTGAGGCTGTCCAACTTTAACCCTTCATTACCTCCCTTATCCCTTAATGAGGTTTCTCTTGTTCCATTCCCTTTTAGCTTCACTTTCTCTCCTGGTCTATTCTCCTCTAGTTAGACTTTTCTAAAGTATGTCCACCAGCCAGAAACGTAGCTGACTGTATCTTATGTAAAGGTAGTTTTATTTACTCTTGTTCCAAACCAGTATCTGGGCCCAGTCTTAAAGTAACCCCGTGGCTTCCGCCACCATCCTGGGATAATCTGCACTTTTATCAGTTTTCTCAAGTGGCCTCCTCTACTTGTTTTATAATTCTTCCTCCTGTAGTGCTTCTCACCAAGTTTCTGCTTTTTTAAGAAAAGCCATTACTTCGCCACTTAATTTTAAAGGGAAGCAAAATGCTTGAACCCATTGAATAATCAAGCTTTTCCCAAGTGAGAACACTAGCTCTTCCCTTTCCAGGTTCACTTGGATAACTGATAACTTAGGTGCCTCACAGACCCCAGTGAATGTATTAACAGAAGACAGTAAATACAGTTTTACAATATCAAAATACATAAGACAACAGTATTGAAATTACAGCAATCACATATAGTTCAGGAGGAAATAACAACAACAACACCAACAACAACAACAACAATAGAAACTTTTATACTAAGAGAGTAGGTACAGGGGAGGTTTTCTGACCCCTCTGTAGTGAGGGGTTAATTTCTTTTTAAAAAAGTATATCTTACAAATTAGCCCAGAGGTTTCAACCTTTGATCTGCTGGCTTCAGGCTCTTTTGCTTAATGCTTTGTTCATATTTTATTAATAAAAATTTGGCATTTGGAGAAATTTTTTTTCCTATTAAATTCAAAGGGTTTGCTGATTTGGTGCTAAAAGTCAGTTATAAACATTTGTCATCCCATCTTGGAGAAAAGTCTCAGCATTTGGACTTTTCAAACTGCTTTATATTTGACCCATCATCTACCTGCTTAAAAGCAAATTCCTTTCTATTCCTTTGTTTTTGTCAGAAATTCTAAAATTTTTAATCTATGGCCAATCCAAAGTCTTTGCTGTACAATGAATAGAAGTAAAATACCAGGACATAGATGGTAATAAAAGTCTTTTACCCATTCCTTCTTTTTCCCATTGCAAATATTCCAAATTTTACCCATCACCTGAATATCTACACATCACCTCTACTTTGTCTCATCTCAGAAAATATATTTTCCTTATAATCACAAGGGGAAAACATAAATTATATAGATCATGATTTCCTTCAACTTGAAAATTATATAGCATAGTAGAAAGGAATATAGGTTTTAGAGCTACACAAATTGGGATTTGAATTCTGACTCTGATCCATATAGACTGTGTAACCATGGACAAGCTATTTGATCTCTGTAAGCCTTTCAGGATTGTTGAAAGGATGAAATATCAATAAATAAGGTCATTACCATAGTGCCAGGCATGTAGTAAATACTCAATAAACAGAAGCTATTTTTGTTTCAATTCTGGAACTATCTACTTTCTTCCTTTATCCTCTTTAAAAAGTAAGTCTTCCACAGTTGAAGAGACACACACCCTCTAACCTCCTTCAAAAAATTATTCAATTATTCTTGTCTTTGCTGTATCTTTAAACTTTCCCATTCTCCCTTACTTTATAACTGTACAAAAAATCTACACCGTCTGAAAAATGTGCTTTAACCCAACATCAAGATAACACGATAACTCCTTCCCTCAATTTATGGGCAATTTGTGAAAAGATTAAGTCTCAATTCAATTAGTCCTACTTTTATATTCTAGCCTCTAACAATTACTGTTTTAATCAAAAATTTTAAGAAAAGCCTTTTAGGCAGCATTCTTTCTTAGCAACCTTTCTCATTCAGAAACTTTCTTTCTTCTGAATAGCTATTGCATCAGTAACAGCAAATTTAAATAACTCATTTAAAAAGTCTTCAATAGAAAATATACATACTAACAACAAACTTCATAGTATATCAATATGAGTTGCTTTTCTCTGTTTTTCATTAGGGATGGTGCCTCCCAATTAAAAATTCATAACTCTTTCATATATACTTCAGTTCTCAACTTGCTGCCTACACTTCTTTAAACCTCTACCTTAATTTGAGCTACCATAGGAATGTGACGGACGCTGAATTCTTTTCTGAATCTGTAGTCTCTTCATTATTTGTTGTTCAGGTTTAACCATATTAACTCCTGACACTCGGTATTAAATCTACAACTTCAATTAAGTAATTGAACTCAGAATATTTTTTTTCCTATGACTCATATCCATCTTCTCACTGGGATCCATATTAATGAACCTTGATAAAATTTACATTCTTTATAGCTAAAGCACATAATTTGAATTTTTACTTAGATGATAAAAAGGATAGAACGTTACATTTATCACCACTTCCACTGCCTTTATAACAAGAATTTGTATCAGTCTAGCCTTATATAAGTATTCCTCCAATGTGACCCATTATGAGACTAAACAAGATTCCTAGATTTAAACCTCATTATTCACCTTTCCATTCATCTTGTAACCAATCATCCTTTCATCAAACACAATGGAATTTCTAAAATTCCCTCTATACATTCAACCTGTCACCATCTGGCCTTATTATTGACCCTGAACCTGTTACCTCCTAGCTTCAGACAATGTCACTCATACTTCAACTGAACAGGTGGGTATTGCATCCCTCCTCTTTCTCACACAGCACTCATATCTCTACAAGATGCAAATTCTTCAGTGTAGTCTGCCAACACAGGCGGGCATTCTTCTGCCATTACAGCCCATCAAGTACTCCCTTCTCACATCAGCCCATACATCAGGAGTCCATAGCTACGGGAACGAACATTGGTGCTCTGTTCCCTACTCACTCAAGGTGAATCCCAGGGTGCCACCCTCTAT
>NW_005353695.1:0-347 GCF_000412655.1 Myotis brandtii | reverse complement strand
AATATATACATGAATCTACAGGATTTAATCTGTTTTAATCAAAAAACCCCAGCCAATTCAACTACAGTTGTGAACAAGAACAGTATTCTCTTCATTTAAAGGCTTTATACACAAATTCTAAGCTCTATAAACAGCAATTCTTAATGTTTGAAAGAACGTTCTTCGGAAAAACGCCAAGTAAATTAGCCGGAATTGTAAACATTAAAAGTATTCTCCTGATTTAACTGCTTTCTACCTCTAATCTCGGTGATTGAACAAGGCCACAAAGATAGTCTGGCTATATTTACTTGTATTACAAGTGTTTCTTACACTTTCCTAATCATTTCCATGTACTATCATTGTGTATT
>NW_005353694.1:0-485 GCF_000412655.1 Myotis brandtii | reverse complement strand
ATATATATATTTGTTGTTCCATTTTTTTATGCATTCACTGGTTAATTCTTATATGTGCCCTGACCTGGGATCGAATCCACAACTTGGCATAGGATGATGCTGCTCTAACCAACCGAGCAACCCCAGCCAGGGGGGAATTCCTTTGAGATTATTCAAAGGATAAGACTTGCTCTGGGGTCACAGGCCACTCTGTCCACATGCCAACCAGCTGTGGACTCTTGCACCCTCTCCACTCCTGGCATTATCCAGCTGTCTAATATTTCCAGGCTAAATGATATAAAGTTAAAATGTTTTTTAAAAAAATCAACTTTAGCCCAGCCGGCGTGGCTCAGTGGTTGAGTGTCGACCTATGAACCAGGAGGTCACGGTTTGGATTCCTGGTCAGGGCACATGCCCAAGTAGCAGGCTCCATCTCCAGTGTGGGGCGTACAGGAGGAAGCCGATCAATGACTCCCTCTAATCATTGATGTTTCTCTCTCTCTCTC
>NW_005353693.1:0-1436 GCF_000412655.1 Myotis brandtii | reverse complement strand
ATTAGTGAACCATCTATGTGCTATCTATAAGACATTCACTTTACATCTAAGAACAATAGTAAATTAAAAGTGAAAACATCAAAAAAAGATATTCCATACAAATAGTTATAAAAAGAAATCTGGTAATAAAAAGATATCAAAATTGACTCTAATTCAAAAACTGTTACAAGAGACAAAGAAGGACATTATCCTATATAATAAAAGGGGAATATGCAAATTGACCCTAATGGAGGAACGACCAGAACGACTGGTTGGTATGATGCGCACTGACCACCAGGGGGAAAATGTTCAATGCAGGAGCTGCCCCCTGGTGGTCAGTGTGCTGCCACAGGGGGAGCTCTGCTCAGCCACAGCCAGGCTGATGGCTGCGAGAGCAGCAGTGGTGGTGGGAGCCTCTCCTGCCTCCACAGCAGTGCTAAGGATATCCGTGGGGAGCTGGCCAAAGCTGTCAGTCAGACAGCCCCCGAGGGTTCCCAGGCTTCCAGAGGGATGTCTGACTGCCAGCTTAGGCCTGCTCCCCCTGTGAGAGGGCACAGGCCGGGCTGAGGGACCCCCCCAAGTGCATGAATTTTCATGCATTGGGCCTCTAGTATAATGATAAAAAGGATTACTTCACCAAGAAGTTATAACAGCAATAAACGTATAAGCACCAGAGTTACTAAATATATGAAGCAACCATTGATAGAATTAAAAGATGAAATAGCTTTACCATAATAGTTGGAAACTTAAATATCCCACTTTCAATAATGGGTAGGACAACCAGAAAGAAAATCAGCAAGGAAACATAGGATTTGAACAATACTATAAAACAATTGGACATATAAACACATACAGAACACTCCATTTAACTATAGAATATACATTTTTCTCAGTGCACATGGAACATTCTCCAGAATAGAACATATGTTAGGTAACAAAACAAGTCTTAATAAACTTAAAAAGAATGGATCACACAAAATATCTCTTCCAATTACAATGAAGGACAGCTAAAAATCAAAAGCAGAAGGAAAATAAGAATATCCACAATTACATAAATATTAGCAACACACATTTAAACACAATGTGTCTTAGAAGAAACTCACAAGAAGAAAATCACAAGAAATTAGAAAATACCTTTACACAAATGAAAATAAAAACAAAACACAAAAATGTATGGGATGCTGGGAAGGTAATGCTAAAAAAGAAATTTACATTATAAAAGAAGAAATATCTCAAATCAACAATCTAGTGTTTTACCTTAAAGAACTAGAAAAAGAAAACAGACTAAACTCAAAGCTAGCAGAAGAGAAAGATTATATATTAAAGCTAAATAATATATAGAATTGAAGAACAATAGAGAAAATAAACAAAACCAAAAATTTATTCTTTGAAAAGACCAATAAAATTGGCTAACCCCTGTTAGATCAACTAAAAAAAAAGAGATAAGACTCAAATTA
>NW_005353692.1:962623-962962 GCF_000412655.1 Myotis brandtii | reverse complement strand
ACATAAGTATGGATGAGTATATTTACACTAGAGGCCCAGTGAACAAAAATTTGTGCACTGGTGGGGGGGAGGATCCCTCAGGCCAGCTGCCCCCTCTCACATACTGGGAGCCCTCAGGGGATGTCCTACTGACGGCTTAGGCCCGCTCCCAGGCCCCTTGGGGAGCAGGCCTAAGCCACTGTCTGGCCTCCCTTTGTGGGAAGTGACCGGGCTGATTAGGGGAAGGCACCAGCCCCATCACCCCGCTGCTACAGCCACTGCCAGTCACCGCAGCCACCAAGGTGTTTTCATCAACACGGACTCCAGTCCCTTCACCATGAAAAAATGACAACTTTCTTT
>NW_005353692.1:945753-947893 GCF_000412655.1 Myotis brandtii | reverse complement strand
CTGCTGGGTCAGAGAGAAAGGAGAATCTATTACTTATGACACAGCAGCAGAGGATCACCATTTTTCTGTCAGATCTCTGAGCCCCAATCCCACAGGGTGATGTGAACATGGCCAGGTGATGTCTGCATACACAGCGGGTGGCATCACAGAAAAGGAACTGCGAGCTTAGAAAACCCATGGCTTTAATAATGGGCAGTGAGAACGCCTGCCCTTGGCTCAACGGGAGACCTCATCTGTATCTCCTAGGGCTGAAAGCAAGCCTGCCCTTTGTTCCAGAGGCTGACAGGCTCCTCCAAAACTGTTCCTTACACACCAGGGAACAAGGACAGACAGTGCCCCGTGCAAGACAAGCAGAACCATGAGGGACCCCAGAGAACTGTCTCCCATCAAGGCAACAGGTAACTTTCACTTTCAGGAAATTGTGTTATGAACGAGCACCCTCTCCAATAGGAAGGTTCTTCTATACAAGTCAACTAAGGACGGAGAACCTGATTTGATAAAGGATGCGGCATAGTTATTCCTTGCTGTTATCACTAACCTAGTGACAGTACACTTTCCTGGCTATCTGACAGCTTCTGCAGTCAGGAGCAGGGCATGGCATAAGCGGTCCCTCTGATTCGGGGTTCACAAGACCAGGGTTTTTGCTGAGACTGTGGTCTCCCCTGAGTGTCCAGGAGGAAAGGAGATGCTTCCAATCTCACCCCGGTTGTGGGCAGAATTCGGTTTCCTGCAGGTGTAGGACTGAGGGTGGATCTCCTGTGGCTGCGGCTGCAGGCGTCCTCAGCTCCGAGAGGCCACAGGGAGCTTCTTGACCCGTGGGCCTCCCCAGCGTGGCCACTTGGTGCTGCAGAGCCCACAGAGCAGAGGGCCAGCAACTCCAGCAGAATGGGCGCTACAGTCTGTGTGAGGGAACCCGTCAATGTGTCTGTGCCACCACGGTGGACATGTGCTCTCCTGCTGTCTTCAGATGTGTTCCTGGATGGGGCTGGATGGGATCAGATTAAGTGGGGTGGGTGCCAGGGTGCCCTACCAGGATCCACCATTTGGGGTTGAGTGACAGTATGTGTGTGAGGAGGGTGTGGGCATGAAGTGCCTGTGGACTTAGAAACTTGAGAGAAGTGGCTGCTGAACTGTCATTTGAGTGATCTGACTGGGTGTGTCTCTGTCCCACAGCCTGACCATTCCCTGACCCAATTTTTAAAAAGTGATCATTTTTTGGTCTTTCTTTGAAGCAGGGGGTCCCGCGGGGGTGAGGCCGACGGAGTCCTAACGAAGCATGCATGACTCCGGAGACCAGGTTCTGTGACGCAGATCTAAGTTTATTGTGTAAGTGCAGCAGTATATATAACATTTTGGACCAATCAGAAGTTTACACAATCCTTAGGGCAGCCAATGGTAGGAAAGATCAGGGTACTGTGTAGTGGCTCTAGGAGGCTTGCTCAGGCGGGCGTTGCCACTTCCTGGTGTGCCAAGGAAGCTTGTACAGGCGGAGTGTGCTCACGCCATTGCATCCACCACTGCACTGAGATAGATCTCCTGAGCTCTTCCCACATCTCCCCCTTCTTTTCTTATTAGCGCCTGCTGGACGTGTATGGCTTGCTGGGCACTTAGCTTAAGGAACATGTTGTATAAACAGCGAAATAATACTATTCCTACGACGAATCCTACTATCATGACTCCCCAGATGAGGAGGTTGGCTGGGTTTAACCAGGAGGTTAGACGGCTGAGGGCATCACTTAAGAAACTAAACTCAATGGGCTTTACTCGGGTATTGTTGATTCTTAGGATTTCTTGCTGGAGCTGATAGGTGCTGTTTAGGAATGCCTGGCTGAATGGACCTTTAAGGAGATTTGCTAATTTTTTGCGCTCCCAGGAGGCATTTCTCACTGGAATGGGCGTTACACAGATGGCACACATTAATAGGAATAATGTCCCTGCCGACGGATTGCCTTCTGGTGCCATGCGCGCAGCTTGGTCCTGTAGGTTCTTGAGGGCCCGTCAGTGCCTTGGTTGCCTCCGCCGTCGGGGCTGGTTGTCCTCTATGGTCAGGTCCTCCATTTCCTCTACCGGGGGTGATGGTGATGGTGGTCTACGGCTCATCGCTGGTGGTGCAGGGTTTGATGTTACGGGCAGGAATCCA
>NW_005353692.1:944047-945201 GCF_000412655.1 Myotis brandtii | reverse complement strand
TTTTTTCTTTCTTTTTTTATTCTGGGCCAGCTTTAGCTCTGAGGCTTGGCTCCAGCTCTGAGACCTCAGTTGCTGAAAGCAGGTATCTGGTTTGTTTGGGTTCTATAATCGAAACACTGTTTCAACTCCAGCTCTGAGATCCCGGCTTACTGGGGTTTTGTTTAGCTTCTATATTTGTAACAATGTTTCAAACTGCAAGCTCAGAGGCCGGCAGCCGCAGGCGGGGAACGTTGGCTTCCTCTGTCACTGAAGCAAGCAAGCTTCCTGTTAGCTTCAAGCTGCCTGACTGCCGGCTGCCATCTTGGCTGGCAGTTAATTTGCATATCGCCCTGATTAGCCAATGGGAAGGGTAGCGGTCGTACGCTAATTACCATGTTTCTCTTTTATTAGATAGGATTCCTCACCTGAGGATATATTTACTGATCTTAGAGGGAGGGAGGGAGAGAGAGAGAGAGAGAGAGAGAAACATTGATATGAGAAACTTCAATAGAGTGCTTCCTGCATGCCCCCTCACCCAGGATCAAACTGCAACCTGGGTATGTGCCCTGATTGGAAATCAAACTCACAACCTTTTTTGGTTACAGGAGGATGCTCAGCCAATTGAACAACGGGGTCAGGGCTCCATTGATATTTTTAACCTAGAGATCCTATGCAGTGGGAGAGTAGAGCTCGGGAAAGTTTTCTAGTTTCCATCAGTGTGAGATTGTACAGCTAAATCCACGGAGAGGGAGGGCAGGTAAAGCTGGGTTCTTCATCCAGGTCTAGGGGGTCACCGGGGGGTGTGTCTGTGAAGCTCAGAAATTGCACGCCATGTTTCTGTGAGGACCTCCATGTCTTTCCTGCACTTTTCACAGGGTCTGGCCCTACAGGGTGAAAGAGCACCGGCAGAGAGGAAATCAGCGCGCCCCTCACCGCCCCAATCCCACGGGGGAGCGAGCAAAACCAGCCTGGAAGTGCGGCAGTTCAGGGCGGAGGCAGCTCAGGCTCGTAGTGACAGGACCCGGCGCAGACGGAGAGGCCGGGACGGTCCTGTCCCAGCTCAGACTCCAGCTGACCGAGTCCTGCTTCCGGGCTCCACGCTGCGCTGGGGACGGAGGCGGTACCGGCGGGCGGACCCAGCCTCCTCCCCCAAGGTGAGCAGAGCCGGACCGCGG